>NW_014577356.1:307240-317437 GCF_000485595.1 Priapulus caudatus
CCGCACGCACGCACGCACGCGCACGCACGCAACGACCCACACACGCACGCACGTACACGCGCACGTACGCCCCGCACGCACGCACGCACACACACACACGCAGGCGCCCACTCGTACATGGGTATCCTGCATTTCTCTTGGGTTTCGTTATTACGTTGGATTAATCAAAGCGAGCTCTCGCGTGCGACAACTGCTGGTTTCATTATAATATATAAATCAGTAGATGTCTCATAGTGACGTCATTTGTTTCTGCCGGCGGCCGCCAGGTGGAATCAGCCTGACATGATGATCGTCATCCTGTCTGTAGTCGGCATTCATATTGGAGGAGATGAAGTCGGACATTATTCCCATCAACCCCACCATTATCCGCGTGATGAGAGTGCTGCGGATAGCACGAGGTATGCCCACCAGGTGGCAGCACGAGACGCTCGCGCATTGCCCTAACCAGAGCACGTATATCATATATCAAGAGTAGATAATAACATTATTTAATGATATATAATTTATAGATAATATGTTATTATCTACTCTTGCGTATATGTATCAATACGTATGATATACGTGCTCTGCCCTAACTCACTTTGAGATTTACCTCTAATTTTACTTAATTATTAACGTCTAATTATTTTAAACGATACTTGATTCACTGGGTAGATTCACTCTACTCGTTATGGCCATGCGATTTGTTGGCGTTCAGCGTAATCCTGAAGCTGCATCCTATATGTCAGACTATAGTTAGCACCCACATAAAATAAAGTCACTACCTTTTCACTCCAACACAGTCCTATAAATAGTGAACAGTCACTACCTTTTTGGGTTGCATATATGCATATATATTCTCTTCCTTATATGCGTGTAATAGAATAGGTAACTTACGGTAGGTTCTTTGGTAGGTTTGGTTTTTGACTATGTGAAGAGACAGGGCGCGACCAGTAGTAGTGCTCAAACATGCACCTCCAAGCACTGGTATCAACACCACATGAGTATATAAACATACCCTTATACATTAGTATTAAATATGGGAGTGTATTATATTATATATTATGTTATATTTATATAATAAATATATATTATATATAAATATATATAATATACTCCCATATTTAATATTCTTATATAATATATATATATATATATATATATATTTATGTATAATATATATATATATATATTATAATATATATATTATATTATATATATAATGTACCCCTATTATTTCATACTGATGTATAGTTTGTTTATATATTCGCAATGATCTGGCCTGATCTAATAAAATGTTGCTGAGTTTTATGCAGCCTTCTATTTGAGTATAAATACTATCAGGAGTTAATAAAGACAAAGTTTGACTTTATTAACTCTTGATACTGTGAGCTGCGGTGTCAGCACTGCGATATCTGCCGGCAATATACGCATGCCTGTGCATTGGTTACGTCATCGACTGCAGGCAATGACCGCCACAGGAAATTGCGTGCTCTCTTGGCCTGCAAGCCTCGTTGCTTTTCATCACGCGGTGAGCCATTGACGCCGACAATTACTTGATTGACTCTATGATACAGCGGGGAGGAAATTAGTAAGATTATGGTATTGCGATGGAAATTTGCACAGAACTAGTGGTGGGGGGTGGGGGCGGGGTTGTCGCGTGCGAGCAATGCAGGACGCCCGGCTGGCAGGTTCGTTTCGTATGTAGATAAGAAATGGAGAAAGAAGGAGAGAGAGAAGAGAGAGAGTCAGAGAAAGAGTCAGAGGGGAGGAAAATGGGGGAGAGTGTTCAGCGGTAAGAGATAGAAAGAGAGGGAGAGGACGAAGGGGTGGAGAGCGAGCGATAGAGAGAGAGGGTCGGGCAGAAAGGATAGAATGACGAGGAAGAGTGCGAGGGCGATGAGCGAGCGATAGAGAGAGCAGGAAGATAGAAAACAATAAGAAAAACAAGATGGAGCGAGCGTAAGAGCAGCGGAGAGGGGCGGGATAGAAAGAGAGAGAAAGGCGTAAGGAGACAGAGGCGCGAACGAAAAAGACGGCGGACGGGAGAAGAGTTAAAGAAGAATAAGAAAGCGCGAGAGCACGCACAAGAGAGTGAATGAGAGAGAAAGAGAGCGGAGGGGCAACGAAAGTTATAGGAGACTCCTTAAATAATAACGAAACGTTCGTACCTTTCCCACCACTCTGCCTTCTCGCTCTCACATTGGGATCTATAACGTATGCTCTATTACAGTATTGAAGCTGCTAAAGATGGCAAAGGGCATTCGAGCTTTGCTAGACACTGTTTGACAGGCCCTGCCGCAGGTGGGGAACCTAGGACTGCTCTTCTTTCTCCTCTTCTTCATCTTTGCCGCGCTCGGCGTTGAGCTGTTTGGAAGACTAGGTACGTCTACGTCTGTCGGCCCCCTCTATCTTGTTATCTTGTTTTTGTCTTCTTCTTCTTCATCTTTTTCTTTTTCTTCTTCCTCTTCTTCTTCTTCTTCTTCTTCTTCTTTGTCTTCTTTTTCTTCTTCTTCTTTTTCTTCTTCTTCTTTTTCTTCTTCTTCTTCTTCTTCTTCTTTTTCTTCTTCTTCGTCTTCTTCATCTTCTTCTTCGTTGTCTCCTTCTTATTTCTCGTTCCTCTTCTTCCTCGCCATTGTCCTATTCTTCGTCTGCGTTCTCCCACCCGTGACGTGATTGGTCGGAGCCATAACGCGCCCTCTATCTGACTGACCACTACAGAATGCTCGGAGGACCATCCCTGTGAAGGCCTCAGCGACCACGCCCACTTTAAGGAATTTGGCATGGCCTTCCTGACACTGTTCCGCGTAGCGACCGGCGACAACTGGAATGGCATCATGAAGGTGAGACTGTGTTGATTGTGTCGCCACCTGTCGTGGAGTGGGAGAGTCGTAAATGAAATGTGTATGTAGAGGGTGGATAGTGATCGCGCGATCTTTCACCCACGATTCTTCAGCCTGTAGTTAAGCTGACAGTTTCACTGTATAGTATTGTTTTATTGCATTTGTCTTGGAAACTGTAACCGCGTTTACACTGAAAAGATAACCCGGATTTATTAAGCAGCAATTTTTTTTAAATTCGGATTTTTAAATCCGCGTGTAGACCGCGGTTTGTATATTAATTGTGTCGGAAAAATTGCCAGAAGCAACATTGTTGTCTACTTTCGTCACTGCTACTGAATCTCACCGTGTTGTCCATACATACATACACACACTCGCGCACGCACGCACACCCACTTACTCACGCACACACACACACGCTCACTCATGATCACTCACGTACGCACGCACGCTCGCCGCACAAACACGCAATACGCACATAAAACACACACACACACACACACACACACACACACACACACACACACACACACACACACACCACACACACACACGCACACACAAACACACACATATATGCTTATATATTACATATACTCTCTCTGTTTTGTAGGATACGTTACGGGACGGCTGCAACAGTGAAGCGGAGTGCAGGGTTAACTGCTGTGTCAGTCCATTCGTTGCCCCCATCTACTTCGTCGTGTTCGTACTCATCGCTCAGGTTTGTCCTGGTGAGTTATAATCAGGGTTCAACGTAGCGGGTCTTCAAAGTCTTAATACGTGCCTTATTTTTTGTCCAAAGACATTGTGTTTATAAACTGTTCTCGACTTGAGAGTGAAGAATTGTTGTATATTATAATACGGGAAATTAATTAATCTGTGTGCATTTGATGTATATTAAGGATTTAATATATAGTTGTACTTTATTAGTCGCGTATAAAAGCTATTATTTGGCTCCAGAAAGGCGTCTTATATAAGTCCTTATTTCAACATGTGTCTTACTACTATGAACCCTGTATAATGACTACCATATTCCACTACGGTATAGCATTACCCATCATTATTATATGTATTGCAATTTTATATATGTAATATATGTAATGTATATGTGTATACATTATAATGTAATATTATTATGTAATTTGCCACACCTTGGTGAGTAAGATGTGTAACATTTCTACGTCTTATTGTGTAATGTAAACGTTGCCACATGTTATGGTGTAGGATATAGCGTTTTCTCCCTATGCACAGACCTCTCAGATCTCTCACCTCTCATCTCTCACCTCAGAGAATAATTATGTCACCATAAATCAATGTGGCGAACTCATTTGCAACCGGATTGCCCGTGGAGTTGTGGAGGTGTGATGTTGCCGCCATATGATACTACTACTACTGCTGCTGCTGCTGCTGCTACTACTACTACTACTACTACTTGCCTGCTGCTGCTGCTGTGCTGCTGCTGCTGTTGTGCTGCTACTGCTGCTGCCCTGCTGCTGCTGCTGCTGCTACTACTACTACTACTACTCTACCTCTACTGCTCTCTACCTCTACTGCTCTCTACCTCTACCTCTCTGCCTACACTACGATACTACTACTACCCCTCTCATCTCACCTCTCATCGCTCTCACCCCTTCTCAGGTGAACGTGGTCGTGGCTGTGCTCATGAAACATCTCGAGGAATCACACAAGCTGATGGAGGACGAGGCGGAGATCGACGAGGAGATACAGCGGGAGCTCGACGACGAAGCAGCGCTCATACGCGAGCAGAGGATGATAGCAGTGGCCGCTGATAGACAGGTCAGTGTGGTGACCACTGGTCAGAGAGAGAAAGAGAGAGAGAGAGGAGGAGAAAAATGGCGAAAGGGGATGAGAGGATGAGGGGAGGGTGCAGGCGGAAAGTGTAGCAAAGTGGCCACCGCGAGCACTGTTGGAAATACAAATGTTATACATATGTATAGAATACAAATGAATGAAATATGTATAGAATACAAATGAATGAAATATGTATAGAATAAATGAAATACAAATGTATAGCATATCCCGCGCGAATGAGCGAGTAACGCTACGAACTTATGGTAAGTATAAACGTGGATATATATATATATATATATGATATATATATATGATATGTATAACGCCCCGCTCCATCTTCTCTACTTCTCACTTCTGCGTCTGTACTTTTGCTTGTTTGCCACGGTCATGTAGAGGTCACGCAGAGGTTATGTAGAGGTCATTCAAAGGTCACGCCGTGCTCGCAGCCTATCAGTGACGACCTAGCCGCGTGTGTGGGATGCGCTTTTCATCAGGATTACATAAAAACACATTTTACGTTTTTATTCATTCCCTGATTTCATCGATGCATTCCTCTTAGGTTCCATTAGATCTATTAGATTTTTCGTCGTCTTCGTGTTTTTTGATTATTATGTTATATTATAATATATTAGGTGTTGTCGGTTGTATGGTATACTCACACACTAACGCTTGCGTTGTTAACACCGCCCCACTTTCTGTGCCCACAGTCTCTTTCCACAGTGCATGAACTGTCGTGTGATGACTCATGCTCATCAAACCCCTCGGTAGAGGGCGCTGATGATGCTTTCACTGCATGCGAATCTGTGAACATCATATTAACGCCGCGCAAGGACGCCGACGAGCACGTGGCGCCACCTTTCGGCGCGTACGCGGACACGTTGCATCTGTCGCATTCCACCAACTGTCTGCTGGAGTTGTTAGCAGACGAAGTGCAGTCTCTCAGCTGGCGGTCCGCCACTTCCGTTTCCGATCCGCACCTGTACGGTGGCTCGCAGGAGTGCATTCTGGGATCGGCTGCGTCTGAGAGCGCCATCTGGCGTTGCTGGCGTGCGGAACGTGTAAATACGACATATATTCCTTCGCTCGTCGAGCGGCGTTTAAGGGCTGGTGTGCTTTGCACGCGCGGCGACGGTGACGCCATTTTTACGTTTGGGCTTCGTTTGGCGTTCCACGAGTGAGCGTTCCAACGCCTGCTGCGTCGAAAAGAATTCCTTCTCCGCCAACCCCCTCCCACCGACACATCTTAGGCAGGATAACAACCCCCCCCCCAACACATCTTAGGCGTGATACAGCCCCCCTCCCCCTACGACCAGCTTAGACGTGATAACAACCCTCCCACCGCGCCCCACGACACTCATGACGTCACAAAACCCCCCATTCCACCTTTCCGCAACTCCTTAGATGTATTTACTCACTCATATAATACCACCCAGTCTACAGATCACCTCTAAACGAACTTTCGCGTTCTTTTTGTATTTGTTTGTGCAGATTGTGCTGCGTCGGTGTTGCATATCGTGTTGTGTCTGGGCGTTGCATGTTCTAGCCCAGACTAATTGTATCTCATCGGGGTGCGTCCCAAGGGCTTACGTCTCCGCGCTTCTCTATCGATCAGCTGACCTCCTCTGCCACTAAGTGAGAGCTTCTTTTTCCTCTCTCTCTTACCTCTTCTCTCTGTGTTCTCTCTGTTTTATCCTTATCTCCCTCTTCCCTCGTTCTCTCAATCTCTCTCTTCTCTCTTTCTCTCTCTCTCTCTCTCTCTTTCTTTCTCTCGTACATTCCTCTCTTTCTCGCGCTCTCTCTCTCTTTCTGTATCTCTTTCTATGTCTATCTCTCTTTAGGTTTCTCTCTAGTGTGGAAATAACTTAGCTCACTCCACTCACACTAGATATCACATACAGACTATGGCTATGACCAGTAAAAAATCTAGCTCCAGACTAAGACCTTGGATCGCACTCATACAACGCGTTAGTTATGACCCGCAATCAGGTTAGTTGTAGTAGTTGCTAGTAGTTGTTAGTAGTTGCCTAGTAGTTTCTCTGTAAGTAAAACTGCGAGTTTGTCGTACATATTACCACGTTGTCTGCACCATAGAAATAGTTATAGAGACATATTATATTATATATATATATATATATATATATATTGTCTACCTATATTAGTTCCACATTGTCTGCACTCAATATTGAGTCACGTGATTCAGTCCTTCGGTCCTGCTTCGCGTCGATGTTGCTGTGGCTGTGTTCGCGTGGCCCCGGCAGTTAGATGCGATATGATATGACTACTAGGCACTTAGGATATGGACTACTAGGCATTAAAAAAAAAAAAACCTAACCCTAACCCTAACCCTAAAAAAAAAAAAAATTAATTAAAGTGCCTTAGTTAGTCAATCATATCGCATCTAGCTGCCCGGGCGATTGCGTTCGCGTAATGACAAAACCACGGCACGCGTCGGTGATCACGCGTGATCGTAACTCTCCAATCAGGCGCAACTGGCGGATCGACCATGACGCCGACGACGATGGCCGATGACGACGGCGTCCTGGAGCCAGGAGCGGATGTCCGGCGGTTTATTGCTGCAGAAACAAGACTTCCGCTGCCGACGGATATCACGTTTCAGGTGCAGGCGCCGACGCCGCTGCCGACGCTGCGGGGCTGCGATGACGTCGGTGCGTGTAGCTCGTGAAGCGGTCGATAAATAATCAATGAACAATAACAATAAAACATAAAATAATAAAATCATAATAAATCATAAATAATCAATGATCGATAAGTCAACCACAGTTGAGGAATGGTGGCGTGGTTAAATGATTAACGAGAAAGCGACAGACTCTCTTCTCTCCTCTCTCTCTCTCTCTTCTCTTTTCTCTCTCTCTCTCTCTCTCTCTCTCTCTCTCTCTCTCTTCACACACACACAACACACACACACACACACAACACACAAACAACACACACACACTCGCTCTCTCTCTCTCTTCTCTCCCGCTCTCTCTCTATCTCTTTCTCTCTCTCTCTCTCTCTCTCTCTCTCTCTCTCTCTCTCTCTCTCTCTTTCCACTCTCTCTCTCTCTCTCTCTCTTTCTCACACTAATATAATACACTCCCATATTTAATACTAATGTATAGGTATGTTTATATACCCATGTGGTGTTGATACCAGTGCTTGGAGGTGCATGTTTGAGCAGTAATACTGGTCGCGCCCTGTCTCTTCACATAGTCAAAAACCAAACCTACCAGAACCTACCGTAAGTTACCTATTCTATTACACGCATATAAGGGAAGAGATATATATGCATATATGCAACCCAAAAAAGGTAGTGACTGTTCACTATTTATAGGACTGTGTTGGAGTGGAAAGGTAGTGACTTATGTTATGTGGGTGCTAACTATAGTCTGACACGATAGGATGGTAGCTTCAGTATTACGCTGAACGCCAACAAATCGCATAGCCATAACGAGTAGTGTGAATCTACCCAGTGAATCAAGTATCGTTTAAATTAATTAGACGTTAATAATTAAGTAAAATTAGAGGTAAATCTCAAAGTGAGTTAGGGCAGAGCACGTATATCATACGTATTGATACATATATGCAAGAGTAGATAATAACATTATTATCTATAAATTATATATCATTAAATAATGTTATTATCTACTCTTGATATATGATATACGTGCTCTGGTTAGGGCAATGTCTCGTGCTGCCACCTGGTGGGCATACCTCGTGCGATTCGCAGCACTCGCATGACTCGGATGATGGTTGGATTGATGGGGATGACGTCAGACTTCATCTCCTCCAATATGATGCCAACTACGGACAGTATGACGATCATCATGTCCAGCTGGTTCCACCTGGCGGCCGCGGCAGAAAACAAGTGACGTCACAAGAGGGGGCCGACAGACGTAGACGTACCTAGTCTTCCAAACAGCTCAACGCCGAGCGCGGCAAAGATGAAGAAGAGGAGAAAGAAGAGCAGTCCTAGGTTCCCCACCTGCGGCAGTGCCTGTCTAACAGTGTCTAGCAAAGCTCGAATGCCCTTTGCCATCTTTAGCAGCTTCAATACTGTAATAGAGCATACGTTATAGATCCCAATGTGAGAGCGAGAAGGCAGGGTGGTGGGAAAGGCACGGACGTTTCGTTATTAGTTTAAGGAGTCTCTAGAACTTTCGTTGCCCCTCGCTCTCTTTCTCTCTCATTCACGCTCTTGCGCGTGCTCTCGCGCTTTCTTATTCTTCTTTAACTCCTCCCTCGCCGGTCTCTTTCGTTCGCGCTTTGTCTTCTTCCGCCTTTCTCTCTCTTTCTTCCCCCTCCGCTGCTCTTACGCTCGCTCCATCTTGTTTTTCTTATTGTTTTCTATCGTCCTGCTCTCTTTATCGCTCGCTCTCGCCCTCACATTCTCCCTCGTCGTTCTATCTTCTCTGCCCGACCCTCTCTCTCTATCGCTCGCTCTCCCCCTCGTCCTCTCTCTCCTCTTTCTATCTCTTACCTCTGACACTCTCCCCCATTTTCCTCCCCTCTGACTCTTTCTCTGACTCTCTCTCTTTCCAATTCCTTATCTACATACGAGAACGAACCTGCCAGCCGGGCGTCCTGCATTGCTCGCACGCGACAAAAACCTCCCACTAGTCTGTGCAAATTTCTATCGCAATACATAATCTACTAATTTCCTTCCCCGCTGTATCATAGAGTCAATCAAGTATTGTCGCGTCAATGGCTCACCGCGTGATGAAAGCAACGAAGCTTGCAGGCAAGAGAGCACGCAATTTCCTGTAGCGGTCATTGCCTGCAGGCGATGACGTAACCAATGCACAGGCATGCGTATATTGCCGGCAGATATCGCAGTGCTGACACACACCGCAGCTCATACTATCAAGAGTTAATAACGACAAACTTTGTCTTTATTAACTCCTGATAGTATTTATACTCAGATAGGAATGCTGCATAAACTCAGCAACATTNGTGTGTGTGTGTGTGTGTGTGTGTGCGTGTGTGTGTGCATGGGTGCGTGCGTGCGTGCGTGCGTGTGTGTGATGGTCAATGTTTAAATTCCTTGCACATAATGGAATAAGCCCACAAGCTTCAATGTGTAACACGTTTTCCTCTTTGATTTACCCTACAAAGCAGCTCGGCAATAAATATTAAGATGATGCAATCATGATTAAGACTAAATTGGGATTAATTATTGATCCTAATTACCCCTTTTCTGCTAATTGCAGGCGGTCAATAATGGTAATAATAAACCATCCACCCGTTATCTCTATCTCCAAAAAGTTCGCTGCCCCCGCGCGTACAGTATTCTTCGTATCTCAGAAAAGTGTGGCTGGATGGAGGGGTGTGGCGTGTAGTGTGATGGAGGGGTGTGGTGTGTAGTATGATGGAGGGGTGTGGCGTGAAGTATGGTGGAGGGGTGTGGCGTGTAGTATGATAGAGGCGTGTGGTGTGTAGTATGGTGGAGGGGTGTGGCGTGTAGTATGATGGAGGGGTGTGGCGTGTAGTATGGTGGAGGGGTGTGGCGTGTAGTATGATGGAGGGGTGTGGCGTGTAGTATGGTGGAGGGGTGTGGGGTGTAGTA
>NW_014577357.1:0-7500 GCF_000485595.1 Priapulus caudatus
GCATGGCTCGTGTCCCCAATAAGCGGGACCACGTCATTTCCTGTCTCGCTGCTACAGCGATGTGTATATCAGCGTCCGTAACGTATCTGCAGCCTCAAGGTGTGGCGTCGCGTATGACTACGAGAATCCGGAGTTCAACGAGGCTGTGGCGCGCTCGCACCAGCTGTCAGCAAACCATGGAAGTGAGCGACCGATTAATTTCTGCCCCGCTACGCGCCACCTACAGCGCCGTACGGAAGACTCGTTAAGGCATTACGGGCCGATAGCAGTGAGTGAATGTTACGCTTCACGCATCAATGCCCTCAATCGCCACAGACCAAATCTCTATGTAATATACTATTATATAAATATATAATATAGAGAGAGAGAGCCGTTTTTTTAATAGTCAGCGAACCGCAAACTGAATGAACGCAGGAGCATGATAGCTGAGACATACATGATGCTGATATCTAATAGCTGATATAATCATGATATTATTATTATTACTAGAGATACCTACTCTGCATAGTCTCTTCCAATCAGACATAATCATATCAGAAAATATCTTTTCCTCAAACTACGGATATCATAATAATACACATGAGGCTATCGCATTAAGGAAATATTCCCATGAAAATGTTGCCATGGAAACCGTATACGAATTTTATTGCATGTTTTCGTTCCGTAGGAGAATATCCGATATAATGCAGAAGTTGATAGACAACCACGTGACGAACTTCGATCCCAACAACCCTAAGGATTACATCGATGTCTATTTAAAGAAACTCAGAATCGAGAGAGCGACCCACAAAGAGAACAGCCAACAACCGACGACTTTAACTGTAAGCGCCCGCTGGCAAGTGACGCCAGAACCCAACAGGTCGATGTTAAGACACTTCGCAGGGGCGGGATTATTACGTATACACGCACGGCCACGGCACCAGCAGGCCAGCACGGCCACACCACACAGCATCAACACACACGACACAGGAATTCACACGCACATACACAGGCACAGCAACACGCACATAACACGCACGCGACACACACACACACATAACTCACACGACGACCACACACACACAGGCCGCACACACACAACACCTGACCATGCACCCACAACACCACACAGCACTAACTCACACACACACACACACACACACACATACACGCCCAGCGCAAAACTAACATTCTCCCGTTATGCGATGCAGAACTCAGCATGCAACAACGCACCCTTCAGTCGACATATACCCGCATGAGCAGACCATTGACCGCAGGAGCGGGTTTCAGTGGAGTAACCAGCTTATCGCATCACCGTATCGACGATGTTTAACGCTGGCACGGAGGACGACAGCGGACGACACCGCGTGGCCTTCTACCTCATCGTCAGCAACGGGCCGCACAGTCGCGGCGCGCATCCCGCAGAAATCGAGTGAGTCATCGGGTCGCGATCGTCGCGGCCGTCGCGAATCGACAGCCGGGAGAATCGATGCGTACGACAGGATGCCGCACATGGAAAATTCCAAAGCCTAGTATGTTCCGCGTTTGCTCGAGTTCTAGGATTATAACTTGAAATAATTTTCAGAAGGGAGCGGGAGAGACTGAGCGACAACATTCTCATAATATTTGCTTAGCTACTACTGCAGAGGTGTAACTTCCACGGATAAGGAGGGCGCCTGTTTCTGATGGTGATCACCACGGACCCTGTTGACAGAAAATGAACACAATTCCTAATGCAGCAATAATATTAAATATAATATAATAATCATAATAAATATAGTGATAGTTATAATATAGGTATAATCATACGACTATAAAATAATATAAAATAATAATAATAGTAAATATAGAAAATATATATAATAATTAATATAAAAATATACATAAATATAGTATAATATAATATAATATAAATATCATAATAATATACTATAGATCTAATATAATTGATAAATAATATAGAGTATAATATAATATAATATAAATAATATAATATAATGGTAAAATAAGTTTGCTACACCTCTGGCAATATATTATATTGCCAGAGACGTAGCAAACTTATTTTGCGTGAGGGCGTTTGTATTCCTGGCAGTTGACCGAGCCGAGGGCACTTCGTTATTACCAATCCTAATATTACCCCGGTACCCCCCCGGTATCTACCCCGGTCTTGGTGACTGTTACCCTCTCACCAGCTAGCTACGGCCCTGTATACGTACATGGCTGCGTGCTTACACTTCGTAATATTCATATGGCCTACAGGGCCTTAGGCTGAGCAAATTCCTAGAGGGTAGGGTGCAAAATTTCATGACTCAACTGTGTAATGATGAGCCCCGGCTCAGCTCTGATCGACGTTTATATGTTGGTAGGGGTGGTAGAGACAATGCTTTCTCGGTAATGACCAAAAAATCCACGTAGGGTTAATTAATTTGACGATTATTAGCTAAGAATATTTTTTAATTTTTGCTCCAAAATCTAGGGGGGCAGCTGCTCCCTCGCCCTCCCCCTATAGACTACGGCCTGGTCTATGTTTACTACTATATTTATTATTACTGTCTATATTTTACACATAACGTCTATTTTTACAGGTAACATCGTGCCGCTCGCACTGACGCATGTAACCACGGAAGCCATTCGCTTCAGAGGATACGACATTCCGGCCAATACGAAAGTCATATCAACTTGACGGCAATTTATGGATCCCATCGCATTCCCCGAACCGACGAAATTCAGACCAGAAAGATTCTTGAACGCCGACGGCCATGTTGTGCGAAGCAGCTCCCTGATTCCTTTCTCTATCGGTAGGTTTCTCGCCCAGTTGAATCTGTAAAATCACACACATTTTTGTCATTTATTTCCTGATGATAATATAAATAATAATAATAATAATAACAATTATAATAGTAATTAAAACAATAATAATAGTAATAATAGTAATAGTAATAATATTAATAACAACAATAATTATTGTAAAAAATAATAAATAATAGTAGTAATAGTAGCTATTTTTAACGTAAATAAAGTTGTATTGGTAGATAGTAGTGATTAATAGTATTGGTAGTAGTAGTAATAGCTAGTCAGTCATGTAGCTAGTAGATATAAATAGTACAGCAGTAAGTGAGTAGTGCAGTAGATTGTAGTAGTTAGTAGTAGTAAAGTAGTAGCATATACTTTAGAGTAATAAGAAGAGTAAGTATAATAGTAGTATAGTATAGTATACTATAGGTAGTGTAGCAGTAGTAGTAGTAGTCAGTAATAAGTCGTAAGCAGTAGTATTAGTAAGTATATAGTAAGTAGTAGTAATAGTAGAAGTAGTAGTAGTAGTAGTAGTATAATAGTAGTAGCATGTCGTAGAAGCAGTACGGTCAGTAGTACGAGTAATGAGTAGTTACAGTAGTATTAGTGTAGCTAATAGTAGAGTAGCAATAGTAGTAGTGAGTAGTAGTAGTAGTCAGTAGTAGTAGTAGTAGTAGTAGTAGTAAAGCTAAATAGTATAGGATTGTAGTAGTAATAGTAGTAGTAGTATACGTAGAGTATAGTAGTTAGTATAGTAGTAGTAATTTCTAATTTATTTAGTTTCGTTTGTAATTGGTTCTTATATTTGACCATATATATAAAGCGAGTCTTTATAGCCGATCGTTGTATATTAAAAGAATGGATGAATCTAGATATTTACATCGGTGGATGACTGGTCTATTGTCAGGTCATCGCATTTGCCTTGGGTGATTAGCCAACGTCGCAGAACTTTTCTCTTGCTTCACCGAGCATTATGCAGAAGTTCGACCGTAGGCTACCAAGATGGCTTCGCCGGAACCGGCGCATGAGCCAATCCTCGGAGGACCGCGAAACCTCTAAGCCATACGAACTTCGCGATTGTGGAAAAGGGACAAGGGTTCGTACGCAATGAGACATTCGCTCCTTAGCCGTTCGGCAATTCCTCTTCCCTGTTATAAAACGGTAGGGCGGCCAACGCCGAGCCGTTAATTAAGGATTGTAGTCTAATATTGTGTCGTTTATAGGATGACTTGATTTATAGGTGATTTCCAGGCCAAAGAAGCCCTGCAGACATGGTCCAGTCTTCGCCGCATGGTAGCCTCTTGGTACTTATTAATGTTTAGGCGTACTTATCGAGACATCACATGACACTAGGTAAGCGTTTTTGAGCTTGTTTCAGAACTGTTACTGTTCGCATCAATGGTTTGAAGCTCGCGTATTGATGAAAGGGGTTTACAGTTAAGTGAACAAATAAACGAGCACGCTCGCAAACATAAATCCATCCGATATAACGACTATAGAAAGACCTAACATGCCATGCATTATGATTTCTTAACTGAGCATATTTTGATGTTTATAAATAGAGATTTAACTGATAAGCAAATAACAAAACATGATTAGAAGTAATTAAATATATACCTCAAATGACAGTAAGCATTTGTGTAATACATATATAGTGCACTTTTATCGGAAGTTCTGCGCGCGCAACTTAAAAACGCGATTTTTACTGAATGTCGCACTTCTGAAGTAAGAACATGTACATCGACATGTGTGTATTTAGGAAATGAATTTTAGTATAAAATCCGCTATAATCGAAGAATTATTTTTCTTCAATGCAAGAACAATTTATCTATGTCAACTTGACCATTGTCGCAAGACATTACTCAATCTCATAATGGTTACATATACCTAAGGACTGTTAAGTCAAACAGTGGCTATCCTACATATCACCCGTCGCCATCCACTGAGCACAGTTATGTTTATTGTTAACATATAGGTGATATATTGATGTAACTACGCGTTTTATATAGTTGATCTAACAAGTCAGTCACCAAGAAAATATTACTTCCAGCGCCAAGTAGTGTTCATACTGACTGGCCGCATTATTTTCATCAATCATCTCAGTATACTATGTCTCTCTAGAGATTTATGGAACTAACCAAAAAATGCATCTGAACCCGGCCTGCCCCCCATACCACCAGTCGCACAGTATTCCCTGCGGACTATAATTCCTTCCATGAGTCTCGAGCAGCGCTAAACGAAGGACACAGCGTCGCTGGCCCCCATCTGCGCCCATAGTTCAGCCGGCCAAATACTTCGCATCAACTACTTTCCTAATTAGGATTGCAATTGTATGTCGCGAAAATTCTGCTGCGCTCGCCTCCTCTTTCCCTCCCTCAACCGACCCACGTTTGCTCCTGCTTCACCCGCAAGAACAAACAGCTAATACCGGGACTCATGCTCCTGGCATGAACGCTCGCAACCATAGACACCGTGGTACAACACCTCGTATACGTGTATCTATGAGATCACTGCGCTGGTTTAAAGATTATATTATATCAGCATAAAAGTCTCTATTTGATTATATTATTATATTATTATTTATTATTAATATTATAATCATATTAGTTATGGTGAAAATAACAAGAGATGAGATGATTTATTATGAGCTATCACCACGCGACATGCACGCACGAATTACCATCAAAGCGACATTTTATAACATGACGACGTCTACACCGCGAAGGCGATGCTACGAACGTGGCGCAAGCGAAATTGTTAAGTGCCGATTCAGATGCAACTGATTATAATAATACAACGGATTTCAAATTTTTAATTAGGAGCAGCCACACCTGCCATAAGAAACGTACCAAGTCAACCAGCTGATTGTAAATTTGTTTTTGCACGCACACGGGTCACACACACACTGGGTGCCACACGAACATCTGCACACACCCACGCAGCGACCGCTCCACAGACCCACACACACACACACACACACACACACAACACACTTTTACACAGCACAACAACACACCACGTACAGCACACATATAGATGAGTACACATGCAGACGGGTAGGAGATACGGGGCACCCACACACACACACAGGAGCGCATATGACAATACACGACAGCACAGCCAGGACCAGCACACACACGGCGGCGGCAGCACCACAGGCGGCGCCCGGGGTGCCATACCACAGACACACACACAACCACATTACACAGCAAACATACACACAGCATCACATATATATAATATATAGTATATGGATAGTGAAGTAAAATCAACGCGCGAACGTCCCGGATGTAATAAAATGCAATATTCAAATAATAGGTTAAGAAGTTTTAAGGTAAATAGTAATTATCGAGCTTTCGAGCTGCACCTCATATTGTATTAGCTATGCTATTGCTAATGATATATATATATATATAGTTATAATATATATAGATGTATGTCGGAGGCGGTTCCCTGCGCAGATATCATGCACGTCACACTAGACGCCTAAACAGAGAGAGGGGAGAATGCTCTAAAAGAATACAGAGCAGAGACGAGATGAGACGCAGAGAGACGAGAGAAGAAGAGGGAGAGAGAGAGAGAGAGAGAGAGAAAGAGAGAAAGAAAGA
The DNA here is from genome assembly GCF_000485595.1 of Priapulus caudatus. Classification (NCBI taxonomy): domain Eukaryota; kingdom Metazoa; phylum Priapulida; class Priapulimorpha; order Priapulimorphida; family Priapulidae; genus Priapulus; species Priapulus caudatus. The sequence goes on from NW_014577357.1 coordinate 6,381, forward strand.
GTGCGCGCATGCAAACATCCTCCGGCGATCAAAAGCGCGATCCAATAAAATTAAGCGGCCAGAGGAGTCCGTTTTAACGATGCAGCTTCTCAGTAACGTCCGTACAAAGAAAATGGCCGCGCCGCATCATCGCTGTAACCGAGGTGCACTTGCCGTTCGCACGTTGTGCCACAAGGAGGCGATCCGCCAGCCAACGGCGCAAGTAAAAACGCAGATGGGCGAGTCGCGCGGCTTATAATCCGGCTGCGATCCCTCGCGTGTGCAGATGAAGCCGTACTCTTAGGGCTTTCTCTTCTTCATTCTCCTGTTTTTGTCCAAGATCTGTCGCAATCCACGTACGACATACAGCCCATTCGTGGCACATCGCTCATCCGCGTGGTAGGACATTGCCCATAGGGCCTCTGGCTGCAGCTGCTCTGGTTTCGCAGTTCTATCCCGTAAACGTTGCCCATCGAGATCACGAAATTATTCGGATGATTTCTACATGACTTTTACGGAACTCAGCTTAAAAAAAAAAAAACGCGATCTCGAACTGAGCGACCGAGTTGCCGAGAACGGTCCGGCGTTTCTCGCGCTTGCGTGTACCCTAACCGCGTAAGGTCAGCGCAACCACGTCGCTGATCTGCATCTGCCGACACAGCAGAGCACGATAGGCGAGGTGCGACCCGCGACTGCGACCTTCGTCTCTTGGAGTTTCATCCCTATCGCATCTACGTCTCCGATAGCATTCATCTCGGCGAGCTTGTCTCCACGCTTTCCTCCGCTCTTTGTCTCAATCTTCGTCACCGATATTCATTCGCGATCTTGTCTCCGGCACCTCTCCTTCGCCTGCTGTTGTCTTTCAAATGCTTGCGGTCCGATATTCATCGCGATCTTTGTCTCCCAGCTGTTTCCTCCGCCTGCGTTTGTCTTGATCTAACGTCTGCCGATATTCATCCTGGCGATCTTTGTCTCCCACCTTTTCGTCCGCGTTCTTGCGTCTCGATCATCGTCTTCTCCGCCGACCATCGCTCGCGCTGTGCACCTGGTTCTAGGCGATTGGCGCTCATGTGCTTGCGACGCCGGACGTTGACGCAGACGAGGGAGAAGACAGCTGGAATGCGACGGCGGCGAAATAAGA
>NW_014577357.1:13228-22877 GCF_000485595.1 Priapulus caudatus
GTGTGTGTGTGTGTGTGTGTGTGTGTTTGTGTGTGTGTGTGTGTGTGTGTGTGTGTGTGTGTGTGTGTGTGTTTTGTGTATAATATTAACAGTAATATATATTATTTCACGTGTTAAATTATCTGCTTATATAATATATAAATATATTGCCGTACCTGAATGTTGTTTCACGATGTAATGAAAGTTTGTTGACGATCAAATGTGGCAGTCATAGCCACACCCCTATTCTATATCGTTGGTCATGACAGCGACGCACACGTGTACTATATATAGTAGTCCCAGAACCGGATTACACCAGCAAGAAAACCCTGCTTATCTCACTCTTGGTACTATAAAGGGTATGCTAACACATACGACGCGTCTATAACCTTGCCGAAGTATAGCAGTACAGGTAAATATTACTCTGTCGAGATCACGTGACGTGTCACGTGGTCATTGTTGCTTGATCGTCGAGACGTTTTGTTGTTATTTTGATAAGAATGAGTGCGTGAGGTTATTGTCTGCAATGGGAACGTTGTAAGGGTTGCAGACTGCAGCTGTTGAGATAATATAAGATGTGTTCCGCAACGCTGGTTGATTGATAGTAGATTGTATATTTAACGTTTAGCCGCGCAGTGGTGGTGCTGCTGCTGGTGCTGCGGCTGCTGGTGCTGCTGCTGCTGCTTGTGGTGGTGGTGGTGGTGGTGGTGATGTTGGTGTTGATGATGATGATGATGATGATGGTGGTGGTGGTGGTGTTGATGATGATGATGATGGTGGTGGTGGTGGTGGTGGGTGTGGCGTTACCGGTGGCGTTGGCGGTATAATAATTGGGTGACGTATATTTAATATAGAAAGGGTAAAGTCGCGAGTGGTTAAATGTGAAAGTACTATTCTGTGTAGGTATTTCCCCCACGCATGTGTATTGTGTCCAGATATATACGACAAGACCCAAACATTGTCACACATTTAACAGTTATAACGCGTATTATAAACCTAAACGTTATCAAGATCTGCGTTCGCGCATATTCAGCATTTCCAAAGCGAAATAATAATTGGGTGACGTATGTTCAATGTGGAAAAAGTAAAGTCGCGAGCGGATAAATATGAAAGTACTATCCCAAAATTATGCGTTAATAATATGGTGCTAACCTTACCCGAATTTCTTTAAGATTCGTGTTAGCGTATACATGTACAGTATTTTCTAAGAAACATACATTATTGTATTGTATTAATAGCATATGTTGTACGTAATCGCGGCAAGGTAACATGTATGCAGTTACACTTAAAAATATATAGAAACAACAAGGTTCAAATGATGTAATTAAGAGATTTTATTTTGCTTCAAACACAATACAACCAATAGGATTCGTGATAGCTCCAGTACAGCTCTAGTCTGGCAATTATCTATGCTCTCATTAAAATTTTAACATGTAGAATTACAGAATAAACTTAGCGAGGCTCACACATCTGTTAAAAATACAACTGCAAGAGTTATAGCAAGTAGTATTACTTTTCATTGTAATTTTCGGCACAGTAATGGCAATCAATATGCATAGCTGTGGACCCTCTCCGCGACCCGGCCCGATACGCTGAGGATGCAGAAGCAGCCGTCGCTAAGCTGAGAGTTGCTGCTCGTAGCTCGGGATTCTCCATACGTCCTGCTGCCGTAAGTAAAAACAATACAAACTACATTTTACGAAGTGACAAGATACTCGAATTCTAGCAAATTAATTACGAGATCCCCCAATATTAATCTTTCGTGGCTTTCATAAAATTTGTAACGTTACTGCAGACTAAAATCTATAACACGACAATGTAAGCACATATAATTAGTTGTGTAAAGTCAAGATATTATCGAGTTTTGTGCACGCGTTTAATAGATATATATCTGTTTTTTTTATTTTTATCTCAGGCAATCCGCCAGCGCGGCTGGATGGACGACGAAGAATAACTTCTGATTGAGACGCATCATTTAGTTGCCATAGCGATGATAGAGCTGCTTGCTTGACGGAGTGGATCCCCGTGACTGCCCCAGACATCTCATGACGTGCCTCAGCCTCCTCCAGCTCAGCCTGGGCCTTGCGGTACTTGGCCAGGTTCATGTTGGCCACCTCCTCGGCCTCGTCGATCTGGCGCTTGTAGAGCTTGATCTTGACGTTGAGTCTGTCCATCATGTCATGCATGTGAGCTTGATTCTTCTTTCCGTCATCAATCTGCACGGAAAGGTCCCTGACGCTGCGGTCGGCCCTGCGGTAGTTCTTCTGGGCTTCGCTGAGGCGACGGCGTTCAGCATCCATCTCGCTCTCCAGCTCGCGCACGCGATGCTCCAGCTTGGCGATCATCTTCTTGCCTCCCTTCAGCACGTTGGCTTCAGCCTCATCCAGACGGACCTGCAAATCCTTCAGCTGGCCTTCTACAGACTTGCGGGCCTTTTCAGCGTGGCTGGCGTGTTCCTGCTCCTGGCGCAGCTCCTCTGCCAAGCGTGCTGCATCAGCGGCGGCGCTTCTAGCTTTCTCATCAGCAGCCTTGAGCTCATTGACGGTCTCATCAAGATCGGCTTGCATAGTCGTCATGTCACCCTCCAGCTTTCTCTTGGCGGCGTTGGCAGACGAGAGATGGCTCTCGAGATCTCCGATGTGATTATTTGCCTCATCTAGCTCAGCTTCGACTGCGCGGCGGTGGCGCTCTGCCGTCTCCAGGGAAGTACGCGTCTCCTCCAGCTCACCGCTGATGGCATTGCAGCGGCGCTCGCTGGCTCCCAACTGTTCACGCAGCTCGTCGCGGGCGCGTATTTCCTCCTCAAGCTGTGCTAATAGGTCAGCGAGCTCGCTCTGCAGCCTCTTCAGGTTCTTCTGAGCATCGGCGTTCTGGCGGTTGGATGCGTCAAGAGCAACCTCCAGCTGGTTGATGTCCGTCTCAAGCTTCTTCTTCATGCGCATTGCCTCGGCTCTGCCCTTGGCCTCAACCTCAAGGCTGGCTTGCATGGAGTCAACAGCGCGCTGGTGGTTTCTGCGGGTCGTCTCAAACTCATCGTCCTTTTCTGCGAGACGTCTGTCAACCTCCTGGCGGATCTGGTGCAGTTCGAGTTGACCACGGACGACCTTGGACTCTTCTTGCTCCAAGGCAGCCTCGGCCTCCTCTAGCGCTGCCTGTAGTTCTTCCTTCTCCTGCTCGAGTCTCCTGCGGGCCTTGTCCATCTCGTGGACGCTCTTGCCTTCCTCGCTCAGCTGGTCAGTGAGGTCCTTGATTTCATCAGAGAGGTTTCTATTCTCCCGCTTGACAGATTCCAAACTGTCGGCTGCCTCTTCCTGGGAAGCCTTCGACTTAAACAGCTCGGTGGACAGGTTGCGGCATTCGCGTTGGGATGCCTCAAGCTCGCTAGCGAGGTCATCGCTCTTCTGCTTCCACTCGTAGATGGTCTTGTCGAAGTTGCGCTGGCGCTTCTCGGCGGCGTTGGCTGCGCTGGTCGCACGCTCCACTTCAATTGACATGTCATCCAAGTCATTGGCGAGCCTCTGCTTTGCTTTGTCGAGATGAATATTCTTCGCGTGTGCAACTTCGAGTGATTCTTCAGTTGCTTGGAGCTTCGCTTGGAATTTACGCCTGTTAATCAATATGATAATAATACAATAATGTAAGGGCAAAAGAATTTATAGCGCAGAAACTATATAATTATAAATTACGATAGCTTCTAGCACAGGCACAATTATATTCAAATGTAATTTACATTACTAGTTGAATGCTGTCACTTACTTGAGCTCCTCGGCCTCCGGTCCGCCACCTCCTAGCCCCTCGCTCTCAACTCGCGCACGCAGAGTGTTGAATTCGTTGCTGACCTTGGCCAGTTGCCTCTGCAGAGAGCTCTTGCCCTCAGCCTCCTCTTCTAGCTGTTCGCGCAGCTGCTCGGCATCGTGTTGAGTATTGCGCAGCTGTGCCTGCATGGACGCCTTCGCCCGCGACTCCTCATCAGTAGAAGCTCTCGCCTCCTCCAACTGTGAGGATAGCTGTGCCTTGACTCTTGTCAGCTGGCTTAGCTGAGACTCGGCTTCCTCCAGCTGCCTCTGAAGGTCGTTGTTCTCGTTGCTCGCCCTGCTCTTCTGCGCGTTCATGTCATTGATGGAGCGCGCTGACTCATCTAGCTTGGCGTTAGCCTCGCTCAGCTGGGTCTCAAGTGCCTTTGCCAACTTTTCGGCCTGTGCCCTGTTCTTGCTGACGTGCTCCATGTTTGCCTTAAGGTCATCCACTTCCACCTGCTTGTGAGCTTTTTCTTTATCCATCCTACACAAGAAGTAAGGTCATTAAAACGACAAGAAAATTATTACATTAATAACATTTAGTCTGCTCGTGTATAAAAGAAAAATAAATTAGTATCAATAAAAACAATTATTCAGGACTTAAATGCGAATGATTTGACTGTGTGGTTCATTCTAATGGAAGATCACGTACTTAGCCTTGTTCTTCTGCAACTGGTCGATCTGTTCACCCATCTCGCTAACAGCATCGTTCTGCTTCTTGCGCAGAGATGAAATTACAGCCTCGTTCTGCAGAGCCTGCTCCTCAAGGTCACGACGAAGCTTGGCCAACTCAGCCTCGCGCTTTCTATTCAGCTCGACCTGGGCGCTGGTGGCGCCACCTGCCTCCTCGAGGCGTTCAGTGAGCTCCTCCAACTCGCGAGTTGCATCGGCCCTCTGCTTCTCAACCTTGGAGCGGGCTTGTCTCTCGGCTTCCACCTCTTCTTCGATCTCCTCCGTGCGCGCCTGAAGTTCCTTGATCTTTTTCTGCAGCTGGTGAACGATTCCTTGTTCATCCTCGCATTTGCTGCCTAGGCCGGAAAGCTCCTTGTCCTTTCTGCGGACGGTTTCCTCGAGTTGCTGCTTGACATGCTCCAGCTCATCAATCGCCTCTTGTGTCATCTTCAGGTCGCCCTCGACCTTCCTCTTTGCCTTCTCCACGTCTCCACGGACCTTCTTCTCGCGTTCGAGGTTGTCCTCCAACTCATCAAGAGTCTGTTCCAGCTTGGCTTGGACCTTGGAGAGGTGATTGCATTTATCCTCTTCCTTCTGCAGATCCTCGCTCGTTCTCTGCAATGTACGAACCGTAATATCATGACCGGGTACCTCTAGTGTAGCTATTATAAATGCATAGAAATTACAGCTGATAATCGTGCTATGTACTTACACTCTGCTGTTCCTGTGCGCTCTTCTTCTCCTTGTTTCCCTTAGCGATGAGTTCCTCCATCTTGGCAATCTCCTCGTTCAGCTGCTTGATTTGATGTTCCTTCGCATTCTTCTCGCTCTCCATCTTCTTCAGCGCACGTTCTAGCTCCTCGATCCGGTTCTTCAGGTCATTGCATTCAGATTCGACCTTCCTCTTAGCATCACCGACAGAGGCAGCTCCCTGCTCCTCCTCGGCTAGGCGGCCTTGTGTATCATGCAGCTGCGATTCCAAGTCGTGTTTCTGCTGCATCAGCTTGGTTGCGCGCTCTTCAATGTCGGCAATGGTTTCAGCTTCGTTTGCGACGCGAGCGTACAATTCCTCCTTTTCCTTAGTGATCTTAGCAACCTGCTCTTCACTTTCCTTACGCAATTTAGATTCCTTGGACAGTTCCTTCTTGACCTTTTCGAACTCTTCCTTCATCTCCTTGATCTCATCCTCCTGGCGGGCAATGCTCAGCATAGGCTTCACCTTCGTGTACAGCTTCCACCATGGCCAGTTGCGGCACTGAATGTACTTCCTGACGTTGCGCTGAATGACAATCATTGCCAGACGCTGGGCCTTCATTACTTGGTAGAGAGCTCTTGTCTGGTTTCCACGGACCCAGGCCTGGGTGAGAGTGATAATACGAGTGATGCGGTCGTCACGCAGTTCCTCAAGCTGACCCAGAGAGCCGGCCTTGAAGAAGACCTTGGTATGACCGAGCCTGTACATTGCCGTGTCCCATTTCAGCTCGGAGAGAATGGCTGCACTTGCATCCTTACTGTCACAGAACCCCTCTGGGACAGCACTTGGTGCCAGAATCTTGTACCTGTGTTAATTTCACGAATATTAAAACTATTTTATGTTTTTATACTTATGATATTATGGAACTGAAAGAACATGACTTATCAAAACATTGTTGTGGCACACGAGATATGGAAGTTATTATGTTTACCTTTGCTTGAAGTCTCCATATACCAATCTGTTGGGGAAGCCCTTGCGGCAAATACGGATTCCTTCCAGTACACCGTTGCATTTCAGTTGGTTCATGACCAGTGCGGCATCAAGAACACCTCCTTCCTTGTTCTCGTTGGGAATGATGCAACGCACGAAATGAGGCTGGGTCGCATGTAGGGTTGCCATCAGCTTGTTCAATTGTTCCTGTACAACAGTAACGGGATGCTGGTAGCTCCAACCTATCTCCATACTATAATACCGCTTACTTTATTATTCTTTGTTACAATCATTTGTTTAATTTAGGAATGATGTTATTATGTAAATCATAACGTGTTAATTTTGCCAGAAAGTCTTACCCTGTAGAGAGCAGATACTGTCTGGAAGGCGGATCCCTTCTTCCTCTTTCCCTTTCCACCAGTGTCCTCATCAGCCAGCAGCTTATCAGCAAACAGCTGGGCAAGCAGTACATTGCCATGAGACTTGGCGAATGTGATAGCCACGGTGTCGTTGATAGGATCCTTGTTCTTTTCCAACCAGTGGTTGACGTTGTAGTTGACGATACCGGCGTAGTGGACAATGCCAAAGTGAGCCTCGACCTGTCCTGCCTTTGGCGGTCTCGGCTTGATGAAGCTTTGGGATTTGCCTAGATGGTTAACTTGCATCTTGTCCAAGAAAGTCATATCAGTTGCTTTGGGGAACATAGATTCTTCCTCAAGGATAGCGAATACCCCCATAGGCTGAAAGATTCAAGAAAAAATGTAATTTCATTATTATTTAGTTTTCGGAACGTTTTACTTAGGTCTATCGTTTCGTCTAAAATGGCCATTTAGAGTTGTTTGGAGCAGGAGTATCAAACTACCTTTTCAATCATGTCAATGCAAGCCTGGAGATCAAGACCGAAATCAATGAAGATCCATTCGATGCCCTCACGCTTGTACTCTTCCTGTTCCAGAATGAACATGTGATGGTTGAAGAACTGCTGCAGCTTCTCGTTGGTGAAGTTGATGCAGATCTGCTCGAAGCTGTTGAAGTCGAAAATCTCGAAGCCAGCAATATCCAGAACGCCAATGAAGAACTGCTTCTTGCCTACGGTAGCGAGGGTTTTGTTCACCGTTGCTACCAAGGCGCGGAACATGCGGTCGTACATAGCCTTGGCCAGAGCGCCGACACCGTTGTAGCATTGCTCCTTAGTCTGACCCTTGGTAACGTACTCATTTCCGACCTTGACGCGTGGCTTCAGGATACCCTTGATGAGGTCAGCATCAGAAAGACCCAAGACATGGGCGACCTTGCAGGCTGCTTCGGTGCCGTCGGCTTCTGCCTGCTCCTCCCTGGGCCTCTGCTTGAACTTCATGACTCCCATGTGCATGACAGCGCCGACAATTTTGTAGATGTCCCATTTCTCTCTTTCAGTGAAACCCAAAATGTCGAAGGCTTCCTGTGAAAATCATGCGTGAAGTCGTATAACTACATGCTGCTATGTTGCTATTATACCATGGTGAGAATTTGTCGTGTAAACACTTATCTAAGCAAGAATCTCTTACAAACGTTTAAACATTAATATTCATGGAACTGTTCACTCACAAGATCATAATTTGTTATATTTATTTGTTGTTGTTTTTTCTAAGAATTCTAAAATATATTTATGTCTAGCATGACTCCATGCATAGAAGACACATGGTTTACTGATTATAACGTGTACTCACGTCGGTAAGTTTCATCTCCTCGGCGTCATCTACTCCGTCGATATAGGTTTTACCCTGGGCGATGAAATAGTAGGTGCTGACGTCATTTTGTAGCAAGCATTTGTCTGAAATTGTACAACGTATCATTTCGTTAACGTTCAATTCGTTCTATGTTATGTCCCACATTCGATATATTTTGCTAATTTCGAGTATATAAATTGTAGCAAATCTTAATAGTCGATCTTATCTACACCTTTCATTCCATCAATAGCACCGGATGGCAACTGGTAGAAGATGTGGTAGCTACGCTCGAGCGGGGCCTGGGACACGACACGTGACTTCTCCAGCAGATCTGCAGGATGAAGGTAAACGTATATTAATATGAATTGATGAGGAATTAGTGAACATATTATGTATACATATATCTTTATGGGTAATATTGTTTATTTATTACTCGTTTATTGTTTACTCGTTATAATGACGTGTTATGTACTCACAAGATTCAATATCGGCTCCAGCCAGCTTTCCTGATGGCCCGAAGTGGATGCGGATGAATTTACCCTGAAGTAAGACGAAATTAATTATCATTAAAGCGATACTGACGACGGATATTTGTATGCTGTCACATGATAGATCGCTCCCTTCACAAGCTAAGGCTTACGTAGACATTACATCAGAAGTCTATAATAGAGAGTATTATATATATAATATAATATATATTATATAGACTATTATATAATCTATATTATACACTCCTCATTACATAAAATCTTCACAATAAAATCTAATGTAAATTAGACGTATACTTACGAAACGAGAAGAGTTGTCGTTTCTGATAGTCTTTGCGTTACCGAAGCTCTCAAGCACGGGGTTAGCCTGCACGATCTGATCCTCCAGACTCACCTGTGAAGAGAAAATTTAATCACACAGACGCCTAACGAATGCCGTTAACAAGATGCATCTCACACGTGAGATCATCAGTAATACAACTGACTATATGCACGTGGCTCTATCAACCCTTGACTGGTATATAGACAAGAGCGTATTAAGAGCGTACAACGGTGAAATGCTGAAACCATGTTGCAGTATTAGTCGAATTAAGCAACTTTGCCCGTTTTATTTCGATGATTCTTTGCATTATTATTATTTATCGATAATGTATAACCAACCGCTTGTTCCTACGATGTCCGTAGGCTGAGATATTAAGCGGTGAAATTCTAGTATTTTGCCGAAAATCTAACTAGAGTTCACTGCGAGCTGCGACTGTCTCTCGCTTTGGCGATAGCTTCGGGAAACCTCGCGTGTTTCCGTCATTCATTCACAAATGAAATTACTTTTCCTTCTACTATTTTAGATACGAAAGACAGTCGCAGCTCGCAGTGAACTCTAATTCGATTTTCGGCAAAATACTAGATCTTGACCGCTTAATATCTCAGCCTGGGGACATCGTAGGAACAAGCGGTTGGTTTTACATTATCAAGGACGGATAGTTGAATAATAATACCGCAAAGAATTGTCAAAATATAACGGGTAAAGTTTACTAATTTCACTGAAACTACAACATGGTTTTTTTTATTTCACCGTTGTACGCTCTCCTTCTTAATATGCTCTTGATATAATCTATTGCAAATTTAACTTCATTGCATTTAGCAAACGAAGGCAGCCAGGTGCAACAAACCTTTGAAGCTCCTGCCTTCTTCTGTCCAGATGCGGCGACGAGGGCGAAGTAGGAAATTACTTTCTTCGTGTTCTCAGTCTTACCGGCACCAGACTCTCCTCTGTTTCACAAAAATGCCAAAATAAATAATATAATGATATATATATGTATA
>NW_014577357.1:22887-24904 GCF_000485595.1 Priapulus caudatus
AATAAATAATATATATATATATATATATATATTATTATATATATATATATATATATATATATATATATATATATATATATATAGTAATAGTATTAACAAAATAGCATATAATGTATTATAATATAAATCCGCACTCGCGATCGCGACGTATGTTGGCGTCATTACCATGGAAACGAGGGTGTTGCCGACGTGTAAGTAGAATGCCACCAAGGTTCAAACATAACAGTTACTAACGAAAACGAGAAAAACACCGGAAATATCGGTGCCGAGCGGCGTCTGAACATCCACGGGACATGGCAGCTTTCGCGCCATGCGCGTTTTAATTAACATAACAGTTTTTTATATCGCTACAAGAAGTATAATGTGCGTGTATCGGATCGATAGAGACAGACACGTGCGTTGACACATCGAGCCAGGCGAGAAAACAAAAATCTACTCCAGATGAAAACTACGCAGTTTAGGGTTTCTAAAAACCTCACACTGAGATTCTCTACCACACCAGTGCATTTGCGCTCGTTCTCTCACTCACGGTATGTAGACGTTTGAAGGGGGCGGGGGCATGTACGGGGTATCCATGCACAGGCGGGCTAATCGGGTGGATATATGGGTATCACGCTCAATCTTTTGCACTAAACGGTGGGAGAATATTCGCAAAATAACAACTCCACATCGCAAAAAAACTACCACGGATTTGAAAACCATGCGGGGAAAAATATTCTAGAATCACCTACTCAAAACGAACACGCGCGACAAACCTTGGTTTCCGTCCCTTTTCCTAGAGGGCGCCACGAGGGCTCAAGTAGAAAATCAACTTGCATCTCACTGTCAGTCTTACTTGCTCAGATTTGTCTCCGTTTCACACAAAACTTTCAGAAAAATGCACAAAACCGGTAAAATCTCTGTCCATGGCGACAGCGCTAGCGCCTCCCTGAACAAATTCGACCTCAAAAATCGAAAACCTTTCAATGTACACTATAAAATAATAATTATAATAATATTATACTGAAAACAAAAAATCTGTAACGTTCCGCGGATCTAGAAAAACAGCCAGGAAAACGCTCTGTAAAAATTACTCTTGCGGATTTCAACCTGTTCGGCGAAATGCTATATATATATATCGAATATTGGTGTCTGACAAATAGGTACGAGATATGTAGGATATTTTCTGGGCCACTTAGCAACAAAAGACAAAATGGCTTCATCCAAATAGAAACATGCGGGCGTGTAGTACTCAACAGGCTGATATAATAACCATTTATGCTGGAAATAACGTGGTTTTAAAAGCATACGATTACCAATTACGTTCACGCAAATGTTTGTAGCATCATAATAAACCGATCGTTTTTAAACAGCTATAGACAAACTATTGCATACGTACGTGATAAGCATAGACTGGTCCTCACGATCTGAAATATATCAATGATGGCGTCGGTGTTGCGATATTTAAAAAAAAAGTTTGCGCTCCGCTTAATAAATCGCTAGTGAAGGCAAATGAAGAATAAATCGTGAGAAACTGGTGTCCGATTCACGGAAAACGGCGTATGTTCGCATGTTTGCATATACAGTATTAGATATTATGATGTATTATTATTATTATTGCTGTTATTATTATTATTATTATTATTATTATTATTATCGTTACTATTATGTACTCACTCATCAACATGTCCGTGTAGGCGTTGTCAGCGATGGAGAACAGATGTGGTGGCATCTCCGGACGACGCTTGCCACGGTATTCCTGCACGACCTCTTCGATGTAGATCGGCAGCCTCTTGTAGGGGTTGATCACGACGCAGAAGAGTCCAGAGTAAGTCTGCAGATGCGAATTTATATATTAGCTTCATGATGGCAGTCTATATAATATTCGCATCAAGAAGCTTGATGGATGGACGAGCTCTGAATTAAACAACCGCGTGTCAAACCAGACATGGCGGCAGCATTAGCGATGGCACCAGTTCGTAATTAATGAGCAGCGCTGTTTATCCACGAAGGTTCGATTGAATCATTATTATTAGCC
>NW_014577357.1:27393-36101 GCF_000485595.1 Priapulus caudatus
AACCTGTAACGGACAGCCGCGCCGTGTATGCATTCCTGCGTAGAGGCTGAACGCAATTCTTCTGGCTGGGCTTCCCACGCGCTTCTGTTCTAGCGAAGTAGGCGCCGTTCATTAATTATACACGCTGATGTTGCGAATATTTGATATTTTTACAACTGTGTTCATTATTGATGGAAGAGTGCCGTAATAGAAAATGTTCTATTTATTCTGACTCTTGATATGATATTGCCACGGCGTTGTGCTATGTTTATCGCGAGCGGCCTCAGTAAGATGTCCGGTATACTTTCGTTTGGGTCTTCTGTCGCGATACTCACTGGGGACGTGTTTAAGTCTCCTCCCTCTATCCTCCTCCCCCCTCTCTCTCTCTCTCTCTGTCTCTCTCTCTCTCTCTCTCCCTCTCGCTGTCTCTTTCTCCAGTTACACCTTTTATTTCGCTTTCCCTATCTGTTCTATCGCCGCACTCCTTCTACCCACATCTCGGTGCCTCTCTGCCTCGTACCCCTTCGTTCTCTCTGCTCATCTCTCTCCCTCTCTTCTTTTCTCTCTCATCTTCTCTCTCTCTCTCTCTCTCTCTCTCTATCTATTCTAATTTTTGTGTGTGTGTGTGTGTGGCGGGCGCGCGCAGCGTGGTAGCTCCCCTCCGCGTGCGCTGCGTGCTGTGCGTGTCGCGGCGTCGCGTGTCAAGACCTACGCGGGCACGCACGATGCACAACACAGCTGTCAAGTGATGTTTTCCGCCCGTGCTGTACTTTCATCACATTTCGCGAATATCTGAAGTACGTGTTCTCACAGGGTCGCACGGAATCACCCGAGATGCTGCGATCATGGATATAATTTTCTTATTTAACACATCATTGTGATTCCCCATTTAATTAAGCTGTCATTTTTAGATAATTCAAGCGGCACCGTCGACCGGGAGTGACGAACGCTCTGATGATAAACACTCGGCATAGGAAATGCAGAGATTCATGGTCTGGGATCGGTTATTTGTGGAGTGCCTTATATCTACGGTGTAATTATGTTACAGCCGGACACTTATATTTGATACAGAGTCGTATAAGGATGTAACTGTGTACGACTTGTGCTATGCACATAACGGTTGTACTCGTGCACGTGCAATATTTATGCGTAGGCCCTACTATTTGTTACTGTGCTTATTCGTGTAGTGCTATATGCACTGATTAACTGTGTATTATGTGCGGGTGTACTAGGATAGGTTATACTATTAGTACTGGCATGTGTATTTACATAACGATCTGTACTGCTGCACGGTGGCAATACGCATGGTGTTACTATGTAGCCTACTGTGCATTGTGTGTCGTGTAGTATCAGGGGCGGATTCAGACCGTATTTGCCGTATTCGGAAATACGGTCTAGATTCAAAGTGCCCTTCAAAATTATGTGCCGCTAAAAATCACAGAAAACAATTTGATGGAATTTGCTATATTCTTTATGTTTTTATTTTATCTTCTGATTCATTGACAAGACTGAAGGAAATCAAAATTTTACATGGAACAGAACTAAGCTTGATATCTGAAAAAAGAAGGGAAGTGCTTGAATCATTCTGCATTAATTGCTGGTATACAAAGCGCAGGCAAAATGAAGCAGAAATAAGTTCCATAATTGGTTTTTTAGCTATTGCTGCTTGACTAAATGTGTGCCTCAAATGGTGCTCAATTATTTGTGCCAGGGACCCTTGAAATTTTTGAAATTTCCTGGGGAGAGGCCCCCAGACCCTCCGCCATGCTGCTTCCGCGCCTGACGGCGCCCACTGTGGGGTGGTGTGCCCTTGGCGGAGGATGTGCCCTTAAACATCTGGAAAATATGCTAGCTTCAGCCCTGGATCCGCCCCTGAGTATACTATGTACTGTGCATTGTGTCGTGTAGTATACTATGTACTGTGCATTGTGTCGTGTAGTATACTATGTACTGTGCATTGTGTCGTGTAGTATACTATGTACTGTGTACTATGTGTGGTGTAGTATACTATGTACTGTGTACTATGTGTGGTGTAGTATACTATGTACTGTGTACTATGTGTGGTGTAGTATACTATGTACTGTGACATGTGTGGTGTAGTATACTATGGTTACTTGTGTACATATGTTGTGGCTTGTAGTATTTACTATGTACTGTGTACTATGTGTGGTGTAGTATACTATGTACTGTGTACTGTGTGGTGTAGTATACTATGTATTGTGCATTGTGTCGTGTAGTATACTATGTACTGTGAATTGTGTCGTGTAGTATACTATGTACTGTGAATTGTGTCGTGTAGTATACTATGTACTGTGAATTGTGTCGTGTAGTATACTATGTACTGTGTACTATATGTGTGGTGTACTATATAAGGTATACTATGTACTCTGTATTACGTAACGGTATAATGTACACGGTGCAATATGTATGGTGTACAATGTACTGTGCATTATGTGTGGTGTACCATGTAGTATACTATGTACACATATATATACACATATACATATATACATAAATATATATATACACAGGCCCGTGGCCAGGGGGGTTCGGGGCGGTTCGAACGGAACCCCCCCCCGAGCCCCCTCCCCCCAAGCCAAAATTTTTTTTTTTTTGAACATTTGCAAGAATTTCACCTCAGGATCGCTCCATTTTTAAGCTGTAATAATTGCAAAATCTCCATCGTGCGGGGCGTGAACAGTGAACACCCCCCTCTCACACCCTCCCCCCGCTAACGGTCGCTTGGTCCTTCGCCTGGTCGCACTTCCGCCGCCCGAGCAGTGGGCGTGTACAGGGGGGGTCCATGGAGCGTCGGACCCCCCCCTTGGCCTTCACGCCGAGAAAACGCGCCATTCTGAGCGGCGGTGTACTTTTTAACTTTTAAAAAAATTTAAAACCCCAGACCCCCCCTTCGCGTGCTCGTAACTATGGGTTACGGTTAGACCCCCCTGGTACAAATCCTGTACACGCCCCTGCCGAGCAAATTGCCAACATTGAAAAACGAACCCCCCCCCCAATAGAAAGCTGGCTACGGGCCTGTATACATATATACATACATATATATATACATATATACATATATACCGTGTATTCGCGATTTTGTCCTGTGTTGTGTTCTATCCTTAATTTTGCGCTTCTTTATTCTTTACTTCAACGTACGCCAGAGGAATATGATCAACGTTAGTGACGTAGCAGATATTGAGATAACGTTACCTCGCTCTATAATATTCAGCGACATACTTACAACTGGATCGCAACCAATAACAATCCTAGCAAAACTGACAAAACTCATCATCATTTCTCTTGTGCAGCTAGCACACCCGTGTCAATTAAAGCGATTCAGGTAAGGAGGGTGATACTGATAGGGGCGCATGCCATTCCGACAACAGCAAAACAACAGCTAGAGCGCCACCAATTGTTTTTAAAGTAAATTATTCGCGTAAACATAAGGAATTATACACCTAGAAATGTGCAGTAAGTTGTATGTTAGTGTAGCAGGGCTCTGGGCGAGTGTGCGTGCGTGCGTGCGTGCGTGCGTGCGTTCGTTCGTGGAAGACAATGAGACCAGCCATTAGTAACAATTGTTGCAACTACCTAGACCTATATAAAGTATATAGCACTCATATTGTCTACTATATTGCACCTATTGGCCTATATTGCACGCTTCTAGGCCTATATTATGCCTAATTCGACCAACAGACTGAATATTAGACAAGAATTACAATGACAATTTATTTGTAACAATCAATCCATTGCCTAATATCACTCCATTCGGTAATACCCGTTTGTCTATGGCAGGCTTCATAGAAATATACTTTAATGTGAACACGAGTAAGACCACAATGAGTGATTATACAAACCAAAAGACCTTTTAGAGTACCTTTAATTCAATCCAACACAATTGCAAATAAGTAATGTCATATAAAAATAAAAGGCCTTCACATGAATTACAATTTAATCATTCTCACTCAAAAATGGGCAGCTGACGCATTGCTTCCTGAATAATACGATATTCATATCATGTCACTGGGTCACATCAAGTCACTGGTTCACGTCATGTCACTGGTCACACATCACGTCACTGGGTCACATATCATGTCACTGGGTCACAGTCACGTCACTGTAGAGAGAGAGAGAGAGAGAGAGAGAGAGAGAGAGAGAGAGAGAGAGTGAGAGAGACATATATATATATATATATAACCCTTTACGTTGATAAATATACAGTTGCATAAATAATCAGTTCATATTTGAAGCCATAAATCTCAGAACATGTTGTAGGAGTTAAACTAGAAGACTAGTGCGGTACTTACGCTTTCCCGAGCAGATCTGCTTTCTGTGCTCGTCCTCGGTCGTTTTATACCACCATCTGGTAAGTTGATCCTTCGTATGCTGTCTAACTATCCGTAATCTCATTGGATGAGAGAGGTTGTGACCTTTTACGCAACAGCAAATCACGTCGTTGCATCGAACGCTGCGATATCTAGTATGGTTTGCAAAACAAGACTGGCAGTCGAAAATAGAACGTGTGACAATTCTGAAAAAGGGCAAGCGTCTAGTTTGCGCGGTTTTTCCAATGTCGAAGCAATATTCTATTTTGGGCGTATCATTAGGTGTCACGTAACCATTACCAGCTTCTTGGTCATGAGGTAAAAATCTGTGGTTTTCTAACTCCGTACATCTGGTAGAATTAATTCACTAATTCAATCAAGTAAGTTTTAACGGCCCGCGAGAATTTTCGTCTATAAATCTTGCGCCGCCCGTCGACGTTTGTGCAGCATGTGTTATTCTGATGACGGTCATTAAAACAGTATACACCGCCAGTAAAAGACATTTTGATTTATTTAGATTTTACGTTAGTCGTCAGGATTTAGTTAGATAACTCATCGAAATCAACCATTAATTATAAATGCAAAAGGTATTCAGTGGGCATGCTTGTGTGAAGCTCGTGGGACATCAGCTAACGATTACAGTGTTGTTACTATGTAGTGCGCATACTAAATATTATTTAGATTGAGTTCTGAAACATCTTGACGTAAAATACACACGCGCGCACGTGTGCATGCATGCGCGCATAAACGTTGGTTTATTAAACAAGATCGCACTTGCTATCGCACTTCAACATGTGTTTCATAATCCAGCACGTGCATGCGTCTGTATTTCATTGATGTATTGAAAAGGGGGTGTATCGATACGCAGATATTGAACTGAATTTTTTCGCAATGAGAAGATGTGGTTTTACACGTGAGGTGGCCAGCACTTGTCAATCTAGTGTGTTTTCCACTAAGCATGGCTGTAAACTGTAATACAATTTCACACGTTGCATATGAGTTCCTCGATCCATAATCACATGAAATGGCGGACTGCCGTCTCCAGTAAGAGAGACAATGGCAGACAGAATGGCGGGTAGTGGCAGACAGACAGATATGTGTGTGTATGTGTGTGTGTGTGTGTGTGTGTGTGTGTGTGTGTGTGTGTGTGTGTGTGTGTGTGTGTGTGTGTGTGTGTGTGTGTGTGTGTGTGTGTGTGTGTGTGTGTGTGTTCCGCAATATTTCATTACAGGGAAGTATCGTCGTTACAGCGAGTTGATGACTGTGCGTGTATATTCATACGGTATATAGTTATATATTATTATTATTGTTGTTGTTGTTGTTATTGGTATTATTATGTATTTTTCATGTCATTGGAGCGGCTCCTTTCCCTCGTAGCTTCAGATCATGTCTCTTATAACATAATATCGTCTAGTAAACCTTACTACACACGCGAATAGTATATAGTAGTAGTACGCATGCCTCGCCCCGCCAGCTAACATCGCGTAAGGTGATATCGCTCATGCTTTTTAACGCGAACACCGACCTTGTTTCTCACTCGGCATCGTTCATCTAGATAGATTCATTCAGAAGGCCTGAGGCGATGCTTTTGTTAGCCGCGGGTATTTTTACGCGCCTGCTTCGTCTACATTGAGCTCATTTCGTGGCTAGAGTTTGCACTATGCACACTTGTAACCGATATCATGTGAGCGAAGGCGTAACGCTGTGAAGCTTTATGCGATGGTACTGCGCATGTCTTTGCGACTAATATAATTCAAGGCCATGCTAGAGAAGTAAACAAGCGAGGGGAAGTGGGAAGCGAAGCGATGCGTAAGATAGGCACATGAGAGCGAAAAGAGGGATAGAGAACGAGAGCAACACCGAGAGAGAGAGAAAGAGATGAAGAGAGAGAGAGAGAGAGCGCGCGGGAGAGAGAGGGGGTGAGAGAAAAAGAGAGGGTAAAAAGGTGAGAACAAGCGAGTGCATGAGACAAAATAAAACGGAAGGAGAAAGCGCGTAAGCGCGGGTGCGAAGAATGAAGTGAAGGAGAAAGAGAGAATAACAGACAGATCAAGAGAGAGAAAGAGGTAGAAATGCAGAGCGTTAGAAAAGAGAAAGGGGGGGCGGGATTGAGTGAATAGGACCGAACTCGGACGAAATAGTGAGAAATACGTATAGCTGAAGGCTGGAGGCGGTATAACGTAGAAAATGTAAGACGAGAAATTCCACGCCTTAATATCCCGACTGATACAAAAACATCTCGAGCTATTTATAAACTTACCGTCAACATGTTTCTTCGATATCGTCAGACCTAATTATACTCAATCAACTTATAATCAACACAACTGTAACGACAGCCGCGCCGTGTATGCATTCCTGCGGAGGCTGAACGCAGATTCTTCTGGCTGGGCTTCCCACGCGCTTCTGTCTAGCCGAGTAGCGGTTCATTAATTATACACGTGTGTGCGAATATTTGATATTTTTACAAAATGTGTTCATATGATGAAGAGTCCGTAATAGAAAATGTTCTATTTATTCTGACTCTTGATATGATATTGCACGCGTGTGCTATGTTATCGCGAGCGGCCGTCAGTAAGATGTCGGTATACTTGTCGTTGGGGTCTTCTGTCGTACTTCACTGGGGACGTGTTTAAGTCTCGCTCCCTCTATCCTCCTCCCCCCTCTCTCTCTCTCTCTCTCTCTCTCTCTCTCTCTCTCTCCCTCTCGCTGTCTCTTTCTCCAGTTACACTTTTATTTCTTCCCTATCTTTCTATCGCGCACTCCTTCTACCCACATCTCGGTGCCTCTCTCCTCTCCCCCTTCGTCTCTCTCTCTCTCTCTCTCTCTCTATCTTTCT
This sequence comes from Priapulus caudatus, assembly GCF_000485595.1. Taxonomy (NCBI): domain Eukaryota; kingdom Metazoa; phylum Priapulida; class Priapulimorpha; order Priapulimorphida; family Priapulidae; genus Priapulus; species Priapulus caudatus. The sequence continues at coordinate 34,537 of NW_014577357.1, forward strand.
ATTTTTGTGTGTGTGTGTGTGTGCGCGCGCGCGTGCGTGCGTGCGTGCGTGCGTGTGTGCGCGTGTGTCAGACTACGCGGGCACGCACGATTGCACAACACAGCTGTCAGTGATGTTTCGCCGTGTACTTCATCACATATTCGCGAATATCTGAGTACGTGTTCTGCACAGGGTCGAGGAATCACCCGAGATGCTGCGATCATGGATATAATTTTCTATTTAAACATCATTTGATTGCCATTAATTAAGTGTCATTTAAGAATAATTCAAGCGGCACGTCGACCGGGAGTGACGAACGCTCTGATGATAAACACTCGGCATAGGAATGGCAGAGATCATGGTCTGGGATCGGTTATTTGTGGAGTGCTATATCTACGGTGTAATATGTACAGCGCACTATATTTTGATCAGAGTGTATAAGATGTACTGTGTACCGACTGTGTATCACATAACGGTGTACTGTGCACGGTGCAATATTTATGGCGTAGGCCCTACTATGTACTGTGCATTATGTGTAGTGTACTATGCACTGTTAACTGTGTATTATGTGCGGTGTACTAGATAAGGTATACTATGTACTGCATGTGTATTACATAACGATGTACTGTGCACGGTGCAATACGCATGGTGTACTATGTAGCCTACTGTGCATTGTGTGTCGTGTAGTATCAGGGGCGGATTCAGACCGTATTTGCCGTATTGGGAAATACGGTCTAGATTTCAAAGTGCCCTTCAAAATTTTGCGCTAAAAAATACAGAAAACAATTTGATGGAATTTGGCTATATTCTTTATGTTTTATTTTTCTTCTGATTCCATGTGACGGACGTGTGGACCGCAGTGGACGTGATGTGGGTTTACTCAGTGACTGATGTGTGATTCAGTGACGTGACGTGTGACCCAGTGACGTGATGTGTGGACGCCAGTGACGGCACGTGTGACCAGTGACGTGATGTGGGACCCAGTGACGTGGATGATGTGATTCAGTGACGTGACTAGACCGGCAGTGACATGATATTGTGAACGCCAGTAGACGTGATGTGTGACCAGTGACATGACGTGAACCAGTGACTTGATGTGACCCAGTGACATGATATGAATAAGTCGTATTATTCAGGAAGCAATGCGTCAGCTGCCCTTTTTGATGTGCAGATGATTAAATTGTAATTCATGTAAGGCCTTTATTTTTATATGACATTACTTATTTGCAATTGTGTTGGAATTGAATTAAAGGTAACTCTAAAAGGTCTTTTGTTTGTATAATCACTCATTGTGGTTTTACTGCGTGTTCACTTAAAGTATAGTTTCTATGAAGCCTGCCTATAGACAGAACGGTGATCTAGCGAATGGAGTAATATTAGGCAATGGATTGATCTGTTACAAATAAATTGTCAATGTAATTCCTTGTTAATATTCAGTCTGTTGGTCAATTAAGGCCATCAATATAGGCCTACCGAAGCGTGGCAAATATAGGCGCAATAGGTGGGCATATATAGTAACAATATGCAGTGCTAATACTTTATATAGGTCATAGGTAGTTGCAAACAATCTTTTACTATGGCTGGTC
>NW_014577357.1:38537-64497 GCF_000485595.1 Priapulus caudatus
GGTCACACATCACGTCACTGGGTCACACATCACGTCACTGGGTCACACATCACGTCACTGGGTCACACGTCACGTCACTGGGTCACACATCACGTCACTGGGTCCCACATCACGTCACTGGGTCACACGTCACGTCACTGGGTCACACATCACGTCACTGGGTCACACGTCACGTCACTGGGTCCCACATCACGTCACTGGGTCACACATCACGTCACTGGGTCACACGTCACGTCACTGGGTCACACATCACATCACTGGGTCGTGTCACGTCACTGGGTCACACATCACGTCACTGAGTCATGTCACGTCACTGGGTCCTTTTGTATGAAGCCCTTCGACACCAAGAAGTCGTAGATCTTCCGTGTCTTATTCACATCGATCTTCACGAGAGGCCTAGCCTGCGCCAGCTTCAGATAACCAAGCTTCTTGTACTCTGTGATCAGCAGGTTCTTGAACTGTTGGTACGATGCGGGAACCAGTCTAATGTTGGCACACAGCTCCCTCTCTTCTGTGCTGAGCTTATCGTATCCAGGTAAACCAAGTATGTGAAGCGGCGGTGCTGATCTCCTCTCTGCAATAACCAAGATGATTCAGTTAACGTCAGCCACACATAAACACCGTATATGCTCTATATTTCGTGGTAGTTTATTTTTCGCGAATTTCGCGAACGCGTCCTTGACCGCGAAAATAACAACACGCCAATAATGCATACCGTATAATACCGAATAATTCATAATTCACCGACCGCGAAATTAACCACTCGCGAAATTGTCCGTCAAGTCTGAATTCGCGAAAATATCTGTACGTGAAAAAATACGGCTTATACAGTAGCTAAATGGCACACGTGCTAGATGAATATTGAACTGCTTTTCAACAGAACCGAGGGGACTTACTCATGTTTGGTAGGGTGATATTCTTCATGGCCTGTCCCTCTCTCACCTGTTTCTCCAGCCACTGCTTGCAGACAAGCTGATCCTGTGGGAAAAATTGTGTTTATTGGGCAGAAAAATTACCAGCTTTCGTCACGAACAAGGAATGCAAGTCGGTAGCAGCATAGGGGTAGAACAGTCGGATCTCGAATGACGGTGCACTTGTACCGCGACATTTCGTATCACGATGGCCCTGCCAAATGAGGTAAGGAGTTTATTGCACAATGAAGATTTTGTAGGTTGACAGCGGAAAATGTGACAATTCTTACCACCAGGTAATTTTGCCCTGCCTGCTCTGACGCTGCTATGACTAGCAGATTTTTGTCTCCACTGTTATGCACAAGCATTGCCACGACGTGTGAAGAGACCTAGCTGTGACCCACACTATCTACCAGATATATGATTCACTAGGGGGACACTGTATATGTGTAAGAAACTTCTTGCTTCTTTGAACATAGACGCGAATACTCGCTGCTTTGTTCGAGCAGAGATCGTGGCCAGACGTTCGATCTTAAGACGTATCACTGAGACACCATAGCACATGGAAGAGTCAACGATAAGTTTGGCTTTAACATGTAACTCCTATGACTTGTACATAAGCATAGTTTCATATCACGGTGGTTTTTGTGGTACCAGTTACCATTGCTATATAAGATCTGACTGTACTTATTCCTACAACCTGGCATGGTGCCCTACAATTTCTGATTGTAAACCAATGGCAACACTCGCCTTGCCCCCGAAAAATTATAATTTGACCTCCTGAAACGGGTATGTACATACATGTGTTATCGTAACAGCATCAGTCGTCATACGCCTCCTATTTGCCTCCTCTTCTCTTCTTTGTTTTACCGTCCTGTAGATGGCGCTACTGCTCAGCTTTGTCAGGCCTGCCGTGCAGTACTCTTGTAATTGAGATATTTGCTCTCTGAGTTCTGCTTCATCTACATAAAATAATAAAAACACACGCGTTTTTTGCAATTAAAATTAATTATATAAAGTGATTACAGCAAAGACAAGGAGAGATTCTACTAGCACTCTATCAAGCAACTTGAAAATTCAATATGGTTCCACCAATTGAGTGATTCTTAAATAAAAAAGCTAATGCAGGGATAAAAAAAATATTGAATTCTACCCTAAACTGTTATTTCAGATCGTACTGTGCTGAATAAAGTCCAGTATTCGGGGCACCATAGTAAATAAGGTAGGCAACCACTGCACAAGCTGCAGGGGGAAATTGAAACCCTGCTAGTAGTGTTACTTTCTGATCTATTACAACTGCTACTCACAATGCAGGGCCTCAATGAACATGTCGTATTCTGTAGGGTGCACAAGCCTCATGAATGGACGCAGCTTCTCTACAGCCATGCGGATGGTCCTGCCATAACGCTTGGCATCAAGCACTACAAAATATCCATGGTTCCCCCCACTGCTTTTATCACATGTACGGACATTGCCTCACTTATCTTGCCGAATGCACGCAATAATTATAAAAGCGCACAATCTTGAATTACTATAGAAGAATACAGCCACCATCATTTACCTCAGTAGCAAATTTTCCTTTGTTATAGCATACTGTGTGCTGTAAATTATTTTTAGAGAATAGTCTGCTAGAAACAAACGATTGGCTAACTAATTTAAATCAAAGCCCATGCATTCACACACACGTACAGGTGCCTGCCTGCACTCAAACACATCATTAGTACACGCAGCAATTACGCTGTGCATGGCATTTCCCTTGGGCGCTTACCACTGAATCGGCGCGCATGAAGGAGGCCACAATGGCGAACTGTCTGGTGGCGCCGCCAACGTTCAGCCAGGCGACTTAAATACACGTTGATCACGGCAAACTGCATCTCTGAAAATACATGGCATCCATCGGTCAGCGCTGTCGAATGTTCGCGATGCGAGGCTAGGAAGTATTAATACTACGATGATAGGTCGAGTCTACGAGGTTCCACTACAGAACAATAGGAAATATGCAAATATTAATTTATTTTTCGTTCTATAGCAGTACACCGCAGGATATCCATATTTGTACAACCACATCCTATGCAATTAATTGTATTTGTACACGTACGTACAAACCAAAAAATAAGAAATCCAGGAATAAACACCTGTGCATACATATTTTAGTTACAGACCACCACCCTAGTCGCATAAGGTGGCCCAACGCAAAATTATAACAATTCAGTAGGCACAGATGAATGCCGATAACAGATCAATCATTGGATTGAATCACCGTAGCAACGCACCCTGCATAAGCAGCTTCTCATCTTGAAGGTCTTCATCGTTCGTGTCGCGTCCTGCCTCCGATGCATCAACGTCGTCCGCCGGCGCCGCGAAGTCAATGTCCCTGAGATCGCACTCGGCAAAGTTGTCTGGCTCTGTCGTGAACTCACTCCTTGCCGCCTCGTAGCCGGCCATGTCAAAGTACCACGGGGTACCGGCGACGGGGCGTGGTGGCTGCTCACTCACTGCACAACACGTCAACCAAAGCTGGGTTTACGTTACTGACCCTTAGCCGTGAAGTTCGATGAGTGGATCGAATTATGTCTACCTGCCGAATGTCTGTTATCACTTAGCAGAACTACCTACAGCCTACAGCAGTTTGAATTTGCACACAAGTGAAGAAGAAGCCAGCAGCGACCGAGTTGTGTCAGCCCCACATGAACAGGATTGTTTTAGCATGTTAAAGGTGGCTTCCCTCGAACTTTCCACGTAAATTTGTGTAACAAACCACTGTAAAAACTTCAGTAAATAACTCACTACACTTTAACTGAACGTTAGCTTTGAAAATAAAAATAAAAATATGTATATCAAGCCTATTATATCAAAGAAACAACTCGAAAAATGCTTTTCGCCACGGTTCCGTAGGCGCCATATTGTTTATATTTGAGCAACCATCATTTCAATCGAGTCAATGTAGCCACATTCAGATATCATAACATTTAATATAAATCATTTTATGAAATCAAACTTTGTAGTCTAGACAGAGAGGCATCTCGACTGTTTATGTTATTAATTTCAGAATTTTTACCGTAACCGTTTTCGAGATAGAACGTGCTAAAAACCCAACAAAACCTGACAGGACTCTCAACTCACTCGCTCCCTCGCTCGCTCAGAATATCTATCAGAATACTATAATCTCCCAGCAACAAAAACGTTGCACTTTCCCTATCGGCTAGCCATGTGCGTGACCAGAAAAACCATTGGGTAATAACATGCCAGTGTGTATAATTTTACATAGCATGGTTCATACATAAATAACACGGCAAGTGTGCGGAGCTGAACAATCGCCGCATAGCGGCAACGGTAAACGCGTTTGAAACATTCGACCCGAACGTTTCACTTTGTAGTCTAAAAGCTTTGAATGAATGTATTCCTGGGGAAATTTTTTCCACCTATCACACATATATAGGCAACTAGAAGCGTGCAATGTTAAAATAATTCATTTTTGCCTGATTTTATGTTTGCTGCTTAAAAGTTCGAGGGAATATCCCTTTAACAAGAAAATCTCAAATCATTCCATCCCAACAATATGCACAGTCACCACATACAATCTATCGCTCAATGAACAGGTTTGGAATCAGTTCATACATTTATAACTTTGCCTAAAAGTTCTACCAGCATCTTAACTGGTATCAATATGGCGGCATTGTGTAAAAATAAAAACAATAATTAATTAAGTGTAACTCACGATCGAGTCAGGTTGCTTACATTTGTAAACTACGGGTTGTGGTTGATGGTCCGACGGCTGTTCAGGAAACCGAGGCAAGCTCGGCAGGGGCTTGACGACGTACGACTTCATGTAGTGAGACTCACACTGCTGCTTGTTCTTTGTCATAACTTGTTTCGCTACGTCACTCCTACAAAGTGTAATAATAATTCGCGACATCCATTTTCCATAATCAACACAAAGAAAGATCACCGACCGATATATAAATATAGGTCATTGAAAGAAAATGCGAAGTGGCCTTTACGGGCAAGGTTGGCACTCTTAGTCTTAAGAGGTGGTTTATAACTCTATAAGTGCCACTTATAAACCCCAATACTGCCAAACATATGGATTTCACAGAGGTTACCCTTATATATAGGGGGCTACTCACAAATGTTTTCTTCTATGTATAAATTTACAGAAAGGGTTAGGGGATTAAGTTCACTCATACTGGGAGGTTAAGACACTTACCAGTTTCCTAAACCACGGTCTCTGATTGCATCTAGCAACAGCATCTCTTCATTGGCTGTCCAGTCTTTTGAAAGTATCGAAAACTGATGTCTCTGCAATTGTAAATGTAACAAAATCTTGCTGATTGATGGCATATATATATTATAAGACGAAAAGCTGTTGTTAGAGTTACGATATCAATGTTTTGGTCTCTGTCAGTGTGTCTTGTAGTTGTACTTCTACCAGTACCATATATACACTTCGACTTACGACTGGGTGGTACAGCAGGTAACATACTTACACACATTTAGCCTACGTGTGTGGACCCGTGTGGTAGCCCGACCAGGCTCTACGAGGGGGGTACAGGGGGTTGTCTTCCTCCAGCCTCCCTCCCCCTCTCTTCTCGCCTCCCTCCCCCTCTCCTACCACCTCCCTCCCCTGTCCTCCTATCTCCCTACCTCAACACCTCCAGGATCCTTTATATTTTGCTTTATATTTTCTTTTTTGAACGTCACTTAGTTTCTCTGACAGTTTGTGTAATAAATGTATTAATCCTGTAAAATGTATTTTCTCATGTATTTATTTCTCATGCTATGGATTTCTTTGATTTTTCTCTACTTAGTATACTCTCTCTCTCTCTTTTTTTCTCAATCCTCCCGCCCACTGGCCTCCCGTCTCCCGCCCCATCCTCTCCCGTCTCCCCTTCTCCCGTACCCCCGCCCCCACAGGCACTTGGACCGTCTCAATAAAAAAAATTAATGGTAAATAAACACAAAATGTACCAAAGTCTTAATGTTTCTCTACTCTATTTCGCCTATAAGTATAATCACCTGTAAATGCCAGTCAAATGCTCATCTGCAACACGCAAGTACACCACACGCCCGCGCTGTGCACAAACAACATGAATAAGAGAGCAGGTAGGAAAGCGTAATTGAAAAATTCGCTCAACGCTCGCTTTATTTCACACCTTCACAGCACAAATACACATCCAACAGCTTCCATCTTGGTATCCATGTGTACAGAAATGTTCACTTGTTCGAATTATAACGCTGGCCTTTGTTCATACCTACTCCCGCCAGAGATATCTCGTGAAATCCTGCACGAAATGTGCTCTCCGTGAAAATGTAAAGAGGACGTTACCGTGAAAATGTAAAGAGGACATTATCATCCGAAAATCCCTAAAGGCGCTGCTTTCGATCGATCACTGTAGTCGTGTGTGCGTGCCGTCATGCCCGCGCGCATTGTGCTTGGCTTGACGGGCCTTGAAATGGAGCTCGGAGGCCAGCAGCAGCTCATACCGGCATGCTATGCGCCGCCATTACTCGTGTATAAATAGACATGTCGTCCTCTTTACATTTTCACGAAGAGCCCATTTCGTGCAGGATTTCACGAGATATCTCTGGCGGGAGTAGGTATGAACAAAGGCCAGCATTATAATTCGAACAAGTGAACATTTCTGTACACATGGATACCAAGATGGAAGCTGTTGGATGTGTATTTGTGCTGTGAAGGTGTGAAATGAAGCGAGCGTTGAGCAAATTTTTCAATTGCGCTTTCCTACCTGCTCTCTTATTCATGTTGTTTGTGCACAGCGCGGGCGTGCGGTGTACTTGCGTGTTGCAGATGAGCATTTGACTGGCATTTACAGGTGATTATAGGCGAAATAAAGTAGAGAAACATTAAGACTTTGGTACATTTCGTGTTTATTTACGTGCCTGTGCCCGCCCTCCTCTTCCTCTACGGCTGTGTTGGGCCCGTGTTCGGTGTTGGGTGGTAGGAAAACCATTGCAACAACATTTAATTTTTAAAGCGAGATGTGTGAAATCAGGAGTAGATAATAGGGAAGGAGTGTGACATCAATAAACAAGGGAAATTCGTCATTTACTAGCCTGAAAATACCTACGATTTACTACGCGTAACTCATCCAACTTGAGCTCAAATCGTACACAGTACATTCGCCTAGCATCGTGCGAAATCGTTTCCTCGTTTACACAAGCAATCCGGAGATACAGACTAAAACGTACGACACGATTATCCATTCTTTGGCCATCAATCCAAGTCCATTGCCCGCCTCCTATTCAAAACAAAAGGCAGCTACCTAACTCGCTATTGCTAACTCGGCGAGGCATGTGGCTCGCTGGAGATTAGGCATCAACACTCGGCGAGATAACCTTTGCACACGGTACACACAGCTACACAGGCATACCGGCGTACAGCAGCCACCTCTGCACATACCTGTCATGCCCTCACGCACGCACGCGAACCGCAATCAGCAGCAGCTGATCGGGCTCAAATCTCCCAGCGAGCCATATGCCCGCCGAGTTAGCAGCTGTGGTTAGGTAGCTGCCTTTTGTTTTAATAGAGGCGAGAAATGGGCTTGGATTGATGGCCAAAGAATGGATAATCGTGTCGTACGTTTTAGTCTGTATCTCCGGATTGCTTGTGTAAACGAGGAAACGATTTCGCACGATGCTAGGCGAATGTACTGTGTACGATTTGAGCTCAAGTTGGATGAGTTACGCGTAGTAAATCGTAGGTATTTTAAGGCTAGTAAATGACGAATTTCCCTTGTTTATTGATGTCACACTCCTTCCCTATTACTATTAGTATTAGTATTATCTACTCCTGGTTAAATCTAAACATGTGTTGCTGTGCCAGTGCAAAAAAAAACATTACTAAGTAAGTAAAAAGGAAAAGTGCATGATGATATCATTACTATTATTTCATATGGATGGTTGCTCCGATGGTCTCCATCCTGGTAACCGCGAGAAAAACACTGCAAACATAACTGTTGTGATTTTCCGTTTTCGATGCGACATGCAGAGCAACGAATGTAAGGTGGCTGTAGTTTACTCCAACATCCACAACACAGCGAACTGTCCTCCATAACTGAATGTAATGTGTGGCTACACGACAGACCTACATATAAAACACGTATATATATAACATGTTTTTTTAAACACTAACGTATTATATACAGTAATGTACACTACGAAATCTGATAACTCGTGTTGTTTTGGTTTTGCTAGCGATGTGGCGTCAGCCGCTGATTCGGCACTGCATGGATCGTCAAAGAACAGCCGCCTGAACTTATATTTATAAAAACAGCCATAGATATATACAAACACATATATCTACATATTATTTTTTGCATATATCTAGAATGCTGCCATGGTGTGCTTCATACGCTTGTCTCATCAATTAAATTGAAACAGGACTTCGGCCCACTGCCTAATCAATCGTCTGCTTCTGTCCAACGTAGCGCCGACAGGGGGCGCAGCGGTCTCGCCCGTTTGTGGAAGTAAATGTTGTTATGTTGGTCGAGTAGGTTAGTTCAGAATCAGAGCACTTATATCAACTTGAGTTATATGCTCTGGTTAGTTGTTGTTTATCTTAGCTTTGCATCGTCTGGAACTAGAAAGTAACAAGTATGTCACTTTACTACATTGTAATGTGGTAAATAGGTAAAATTGTTCATTTGTTACAGGATTATGATATGTACTATAATGTAGTCTGTAGACTGTAGACTGTAGACTAGGCTTATGATATGATATGTATGTCACTTTACTCAAGGCTCGACACTAACTTTTTTTTTCAGTGGGCCCGATGTTCCCAAAGATATCGGGCACCAAATAATGATGATTTTCAATTTTGGTGGCCGAAAAATGAAATCTGGTGTGGCCCGAAAAAAAAAACAAAGAAAAACAAATCTTTATTTCAATCTCGTATTGTATATTTAGTTTGAAATTGGGCCGTGATGCTACTATAAAAGTCTTGAAACAAACTCCCCACACAATGGCACACACTGGACATTGATAATTGAGGCTACCAATTTGAATTATCCATTGTCACGGGCATCAAATTTTCAGCCAGCAAATCTTGCATACCATTTTTCTACTTTCACTCATTGATTTTATCTAAACACGCGCGTGACATGCTATCGATCAGTTCAACGTTCAAGAAATCAAAGTCACAGGAGCATGCAAATATTAAAACAAGTAACTGTAAAAACACAACCACAGCATTGGCTTTTTCATGTAAAATTAAAACATATTAAACTTTTATGTCAATTGAAGTTGAAAATGTCTGGCAGCTTGAAAACTGTAAATTTAGAAAATATTGCAGATGTAATAGATAAAAGTAGAACCATATTACATAACAAAGATAGCCTGGGTACGCATGATTTAAAAAGAAAAAGAGCCATGTCTAAGCTAAGTTCAACATAGTTCGTTTTGCGTAAAAAGACAGAACAAAATGCAATAAAATAACTTACAATGAGCACTAATATTAGCACTTGGAATTTAAAATACTGTCTTCTTCTGGAATAGTCAGTATCTACGCAACTTTTCGAAGTGGCAGTTTCGGATCGGAGCTCGAAACATGGAGCACCAGGTGCAGCTAGCTAGCAATAGGGTGAGCACAAGAACGTCCGTATATTTTGCCCTGTGTCCTGCGTCACGTACCGACCCTTCCCGAGGACGCATGTGTTCCCGTATTTTTAACATTTTGACAAAAGTACATCAAAAAAGGAAGAAAATTTCATCTCATTTTTATTATGAGCAATTGTTGCTCCCCCCCCCCCCTCCGAAACTCATCGCTCGCGTTCATTTACATGCCTCTCACAACGTACACTGGGGAACCAGGATATTGTTAAGGACGAATTGTCTGGTTCGCATTTGATACAATGTATCAATGTATGTGACTGGCGTCTTGCAAATATGCGGCGCTCAGATTTGACCTCTGGGTAAGACTTGGTCCGCCTGAACTCATTCGTCGCAGAGACGTTACATTGTTCTAGCAGAGCGTGAGGCCGGATACCAGTCTAACACAATAACGTGGATGTTGGTAGCCGGTAGTAGACCGATAAACCCTGATGGCGCGCGGTACGCCCGCGGCGTAGATAGAATGCTGCGATGCAGTGCGTACGTGTGCCATCGACTCCGCGAATTGCATCCTCGCTTGTTTGAATGAGATTAGCAGTAAGAAGGAACAATTATATTTATCAACATAGCACTTTGAAATTTAGTGCCGCCGATCGGCACACCAAATTTTTAAAACATTTTGGAATTTTGACTGCCCGACAGTCAAGTTTTGGTGGCCCCGGGCCACCGGGCCACCGCTAGTGTCGAGCCTTGCTTTACTATATACAATATGATATACGATATGATAAGTATGTCACTTTACTACATTGTAATGTGGTAAATAGGTAAAATTGTTCATTTTTACAGGATTATGATATGTAGTCTGTAGACTGTAGACTGTAGTCTGTAGACTGTAGACTAGGCTTGCAGATCGGTCGCTAATCAACAATCGTATCTTTCAAATGTTAAAATTAGTCATTTATGTGATTTATTATTGTTATCACTGTTACTAATTTAGAACAATTAAGATGCTAGTATTATCAAATGCTCATGCTACAATCAATATAGAATCATTTACTGCACGGAAAAACAGGCAATTATTCTTTTGTTACAATACAGGGAGCCATATTATAGGCCATGGCTCTGCCGACCCTTTCATCATTTTGGGCTGCCCCACTTGTGAGGCACAACGTGAACGAGAGGCTGCTTGTCCAGAGACGGGAGCATCAAGCTAACCAGCGAGAGTGTTGGGATAAACACCTTGGCTATTTTCAGCGGCATGATATCATCACAGCTAAACAAAACCAATGGCTTTCAGATCGCTGCTATAGGGAAAGGTACCAAACACAGGAACATGGGCCGTTACAATAATGTATTAATGATATGATTTTAAATGCAATGCACATATTGTATTTGATATCAAAACCATACATAAAGTGTATGTACTCTCTATCACTTAATTATTATACGTAAATGTTGTGATATGTCTTTTATGTTGTAAATACATGCAACTGTATATATAAACTTGGAGAAAGATGAGATTTCTTTATCTTTCTGTGAATCTGTGTATAGAAGCGTCTATGTCGTAAGACTGTGTGTTGGGAAAGAGCATTTGAACGACATTTACGTGGTCTTATTAGGTGGTAGAGAGCACATAAACAAGATTTTGATATGAAATGGCCCAAGTGCCTATGGCAACAAATATCATAGTGTAGCGTAATTTCAAATATCATATACCTAAAGTAATAAATGGTGACTATGGTGGTACTGTACGTTATTTTTTCCATGTTAGATTTGTAAATGCATCACTTTGTTATTCTATTTATGTTTACTATACATGATCTAAAAAGAATGCATTTGTTTGTTTATTATTTCTTGGAGAACAGCAGAATAGACCGTCCTCTCTGATGAGGAGTTAAGAACATAATTTTAAGTAATTTTAAAGCAAAATGTAGGAATGTGTGCAGTGAGTTGGATATTGTTGGCGGGTGTAATACTTGCATTAAACTAGAGTGAATGTTGAAGTGTTACAGTAATCTCTCTCCTTAGCATGGAAGCTTATTCGGATTCAAAGGAGCCAGAAAAGAAGGCACATAATCTGGCAGAGAGAAGGAGGAAACTAGCTTCAATGCTGCAAGCAGACAATGACCAATACGAGGTATTTGTAATTATTTATCCAGATTAAATCAGTCAAAAATGAAATCAGTTACACAGATATTATTGTATACTCTCTGCCTTTCTATCTGATGCATCATCTAAGGTTTTTTTCTTCTAAAACCAGAGTACATTAGTAACTGTAAAAATTGAACCAAAGTGTCAAACACTACACGTGCAATTAATAATTACCCGACTTATTGATTTTTATCATGACTCATCATTGATATTGATATATATATTATTCATTACTTACCAGCTGGTGTCACTTAATAAGGATTATTATTAATGTGAACATATGTGCACTTATGAAGGATAATATCAGGAGTTAATAATGACAAAGGAGTAAGACACCGATTTGGTACTGGTTTCACTACATTTTTGTCGTACGAGTTCGATGTGAATAAAAATACAAATGCAGGGTCTCCAACCATTCCGCATTCTGCGGAATCATTACGATTTCTAGGCTTAACCTCCGCATTCCGCAGCGGCAAGGTTATATTCCGCATTTCAGTTGCACTGTATAAAATTTGCACTGATTGTTCGCATTGTTCGCTTGGACACATTGTATTTTTTTCAGCCGGTGCCTGGCACTGGCCACACGCTTGTCGTTTCTTGGAAATGAACACTCTGCCATTACCTTAGTTTTGCACCTCCCCTACCATCGCTCAGTGTTATAATGTGTTTCTATATGCATTTTGTATCTGGCATGTCTACGGTAAATGGAACAGCCTAGTCAGACAGGCGCTGTCTACAAGGTGTCGCGTAGTTTGTCTGCTAATCAGATTAACACGTGGGGAGAATGGCGTCCACATTGCCATCCAAAAAACCCCGACTTTCACAGAAATTCAGGAACGAATATACACAGGTGTGGCCTGTACTTGTGAAGTCGAAACTCAGTGTTAATCATGGCTATTGCATGTTATGTAAGATAGACTTTCTAGTGGGGCACGGAGGAAAGAGTGACTGCCAGAGGCATATTGACTCTCAAAAGCATAAGTGCTATGCGGGTGCAGTGGAATCTACACCCAATATCTCAAGCTTCTTTTCAGCAGATAGCGAATTGTCTGTCATTGACGCAGAAGTGAGATTTACGGATCAATAAAAAAATACTTTGAACCTATCATGTTTCCTTGAAATATTAATTAGTAATTTGCAATAAATATTTAATCCTATATTTTAATGGAGCCATTTCCTCTTCGAGTTCTGAAAATACCAGTTCATGTTAGATTTCATTTGGATACTAAATACACGTATTATTAAAAATGAGGTGTGGTGGATTGGGTTTTGAAAAATAACTTGTAGGGTTGAGTCTAGGGTTGAGATAGTGTCATCAGACATGAGAATATGGCCCACAGTATAACTCAGATTGCAGGAAAATGGCTTAAATATTTCAAAATTTTCAGAGACCCCCATCCCCCCCTAGCGCTGGCATGCCTACGGCACGCGGGCCTGCCTGCGGAAGCCAAAGTTCATTTCGCCCCCCCCCCGTCCATCAATTTCATGCCGCATTTGGAGTTCACAAGGTTGGAGACCCTGCAAATGTACACAAACATGAGCTTCTTTTGTTCACTGGTCCTTATTCTATCTTGCGGTAGTATTACAAACCGCGTAGCTTCCTTCGTTTTGACATAAATCGTACTTTTGCACGACATGGTTTTCACGTTATTGACCGTCCTCTGGCGAGGCCAAGCGGTAAATTTGCACACACAGCAACTGGAATGAGGCGCGGCAGGGCTTTTAGGCCATAGTCTAGCCAAGTGCAGAAAATGCGCTTAGAAATTAAGTTACGTTGCACCCATGCTGGGTTTAAAGATTAAAACTATTTTACATTGAAACTATAGTTAGAATTCCTTGTTGTTATGGTTGAATCCCGCAGTTTTTTTAAATAAACGCTGCGCTGGTAAAATATCTGAACTACTTCACCCGCGGAGGAATGATGTGTATGCATCTTAGCGAGTAAATTGACGCTCCAGCCGATTGTAGCTTTTCGCACATGTGTTTTGCATAGCAACCGTTAGCTCTAGTAACTATAGCCCACGTACAGTTGCCGCTGGCGCTGCCTGAGGCGATCCCTGCCTCGCCTCATTCCAGTTGCTGTGTGTGCGAATTTACCGCTTGGCCTCGCCAGAGGACGGTCAAGAACGTGAAAACCATGTTGTGCAAAAGTACGATTTATGTCAAAACGAAGGAAGCTACGCGGTTTGTAATACTACCGGAAGATAGAATAAGGACCAGTGAACAAAAGAAGCTCATGTTTGTATACATTTGTATTTTTAGTCACATCGAACTCGTACGACAAAAATGTAGTGAAATCAGTACCAAATCGGTGTCTTACTCCTTTGTCATTACAAGCAAAGATATAGCGCCCCCTATTTTCAGGCAAATCTTTACCTTTTTTTTTTTTTTTTTTTTTTTTTAAGCCTTTTTTACGGTTTTCAATCGAGTATAGTTTAGAACCCGTCCCGTGTATTCATCGATCTCTTCTGTGAATTTGGCGCTATTTGGATCCAAACTGACGTAGTCTTTCATTAACATACATACATACAACATTCGCCAAATTATAGTAAGATTAACTCCTGATAATATATGTGAATATGTGTGTTCATGGTATTGATAGTATTAGGATCAGCACTTTGGTTCTGCGTGCTTTTTAGCAAAGAATGATCGTATAGATGCAGGTTAGTCTCACGTAAAATGAACTCTACTCATGCATTGAAACTTGCACTATTATACCTCTCTTAGATGAAGAAGGATTTGCAAATCAAATTTCTGCTAGAGCATCGATGGCTATGGTATACACTGGTACTCCTAGATGTACATGAATGAGCACAATTGGTTCTCTGACTGTGATTATTGTGCAAAAGGTTGAAATCAAAGCTGCCATAGAGATGAAACAGTCTAACAATGGGAATGCTAATCAGATGAAGACTAAGGCAGACATCCTTCGACGAAAACGAGAAGAAGAGCGAAAAAAGGTAATGTAGGTGTAAAAAGATCTGTACGTTCTTGCTTGCAGAGTACTCTATCATTGTCGTCTGCATTTAGTGTTAGAGACATACGAACGTCTGCGAATGTACGTGGGTCGTCTTTTTCGCAGATAGCAGATGATCGTCAGTGTGATATGTGGCGCAGGAACAGTCACAATTTGCGGAGCATGGAGTCGGAAAAACACCGGGACAGCGTGGTGCAGAGCTGGAAGGGGCAAATCACGGAGAAGCAGGAGGTACAGCTTGTGCATGTGTTGTGTGGTCGAAACGGCAAGAAACCTCCTGTCTGTGTTTCATGTTTATGTGTGATTAAATAGTGTTGTGTCAAAATTCGTAAATTTAGTTGCACTTTTAAAGGCATATGATCAGCCGTGTTTTTTTCCTGTAGCAGATTTTGTGATGGATTCTCATGTAAACGTTTTATTTTGTTTCCATTTAGCAACTAGCTACAAAGCAACAGGAGGAGAAGGTTTACGAAGACGAACTCAAAAGACAAGTGGAGGAAGATGAGAAGAAACTCAGAGCAGACTCTGCAAAGAAGAAGAAAGAGAAACTCCAGATTAAGAAGATCTTGGAGCAACAAATGCGGGAACTCCGTATAAAGGAGGATGAGGTAACCAAGCCTTTTATTATTATACCCCCACCAACGAAGTTGGGGTGGGTATACTGGAATCACCCGGTCTGTCTGTCTGTCCGACACCAACCTTGTTATTATTAAATCTTTATTGCATGTAATTCAAATACAAGTACATGTACTGAAGACAGTCTTTTTCACGGAGAAAGCAATAGTGTTGAGCAGTGTTGTTGTGCTTGTTAGACCTGTTGCAAATAGTTGAGTGTGGAGAGTGAAAAATGGTCATTACTTTGAGTCGTACTCGTGGCACATTCATACCTCATTTGTACATCTTGCACCGCAGGCAGAAGATTTGCGTAGAAAACACGAGAGATTGCTGCAGGATAAGTGGCAGCTGGAGCAGATGGAAGAGGAGCGTCAAGAGTTGGACGAGAAGAGAGAAAGACTTACATTCGGGTAAGCATTTTTCACGATTCTACATTTTATCATTAAATGTTAGTATTTTTAATCGTTTTCTTCAACTTTCAGATGTTTATAAGTGATATTGAATGTTTAATAAACAGCATGAATTGTCCTTGGCATTGATGTTTAGTGTTTTGTAAATGCAGGAAGGTACTTTTACGTCAACACAAGGCAGCACTGAGGCGAAAATCCAAACAAGTTCAAGAGGAGTTGGTATGTGATCTTTTTTTCGACAGATGATCTCTATCCTGCTCGGTATCAGCGTACCACGTTGTTATTATATTTTCTAACAATAAATGGCGATGATCGTGTAAACATCTACATGAAGTATGTGTGATTTTTCAAGTGGCCATCTTTATTCGAGCAATAAGAGTTTAGTTCAGTGTTATTGTTGTGTTGTTTCATTAGTTGGTGTTTACCTATAACGACCTCATCTCCAGTTTTATACATCTCAGCTCTGTTTAATGCATACAGGAGTTGGACCGTCAGATCCTCGAAACGCTGAGCAAAGTTGACGAGGAGGAAACGGAGAGGAAGCAAGCAATGAGGAGGGAAGCCGAGATAGATGCATCGTGGATGCAGAAGGTAGCTGTCTTCTCACGCGTACACACACTGGCACGAGCAATCGCATGCTAGCTGCAGTGTGCGGGAAAATGTGCGGAAAAAATTCGTTCGTTGATCAATCGCAGTCGCATCGTTTCAGAGAGTCCGCCGCGTGGCATCTACACGTGGATCTGTTGTCGGGCGACTAGCCTGACGAGTCGATAACGAGACTCGTTAACTTTGATCATCTTTCAGGTAGTTGAGGATCAGCTTGAGTTGGAGAGACAGCGCGAAGAAGAGTTGGACATCTTATACGAGTGAGACACATTAAAATTTGTTTATCACGAATTCCGTATATTTCGTTGGCATTTTGTTGATTCGTAGCGATTCTAGGCACAGTTTCGACATGCACAATATAATTTACATATGCATCTGGCTTGTTTGACAGGTAGTTCTAGCCAGTCAGTGTAGAATGTTGTGAGAGCAATCGGTTTGTAACAAAGTTTCACAAAGCTCGACGTTTTTGCATACAAACTGGGCAAGATTAACTGCCCTAGCAAGGAATTTCCAAGGGGACACGGTTATCTCTCTCGGGCCCATAGATCGGTTGAGCAATCTGTGGAACGGAAGCAGCTGTTGATTGAAGATACTGTTTCTCCACAAGCGACGGCATCGACCAACGACAAACGCCGTCGGTCGCGCTAGTTACCGTGAACGTGTTTGGAGAGCGCGACTGTAGGGAACGACTCGTCGCTCACGCGGCTTGTGCTTACAGGCAGGAAGCGGCGCACATGTGGGACAAGAGAGAGGCAGAGTGGGCGAAGGAGAGCCAAGCGAGGAAGCTGCTGATGTGCGATGTTCTGCTTGGGAGGGCCGAGCAGATACGGGAGCGCATGCGTGAGTACGAGCGACGGTCGCGTTTGTCGTACGCTGCCGTTTGCCATTTTCTATACGTGAGTTTTCTATGTACGGGAGGGACAGAGGGGCAGGTAGAGAGATTAGGCCACAAATAAAAAAATCTTTGTTTGCTCTCACCCGACCCAGGCAGAAAAGTTTGGGTAGGTAGGTTGGCTTCTTTTCTTTTTAATGGGTCTTTTTATAAATTCAGCATGGTGTCTACATGCTCGGGTGTGCTTGTGTGGAGATACCTTTTATAGTGAATGTTTGTTTTGCTTGGTACATATAATGTATTGCCTACAGATTTATATAATGCACAGTGATACAATATTTTTTTCGAGTCTGCCGCTTTTTGGCGGGTCGGTCGGGTGAGGGCAAACAAACAATATTTTTATTATGGCTTTAGCTTGTCTGTACCATCGTACTGTTTTATGTCGGTAGAGATCAACCAGCAGCTCCAACAGGTGGCAGCACTGAGGCAGGAAGAACTGGTCAGAGAGATGCATGAGTCAGAGAATGATTCGCGAAAAATCACGGAACTTGAACAGAAAAAGAAGGAGAGACAGCGGGCGCTTTTAGATGACCAGGTAATGAAAGATTTTTGCACGCGGTAACCAGATCCGAGTATAGCCGTATGCGGTTTGTATGTATTCTGTGGTAATGACGTGTTGCCACGAAATAATAACGGTCGTGCGTGACCACGGCGCTGCCTGCTAGAAATGCCACACATCCTCTCTATGTCACTTGTTTCATTCAACGTTCATGGTCATCAACAGCTTTATAAATGCCACCCTATGAATGCCAGCCTACTGCGTAGTGAATCGTGGGCATTGCAAATGCCAGCCTTTTGTGTAATACTTGTTAATGGAGAGGCTGCGGAGATGGTTGAGAGTACCGTCGTGACGCCGTCATTAACTAATGAGGTTTCGCTCATCAGATAACTGAATGCTGCTGTCATGCGGCATGCCTGTGCAGCACCCACTCTCGCGGCCTTTTCCTATGTCACGCAGACGCCTGGCTGTATTTTCTACTAAGCCGCGTTCAGCATGAACTGTACTCGGTGGCCTCGTGTGCGCTTTCTTGCGCTGGGATCGTTACCTCGTAGACTCGAGTGCTGGAACATTTGGTACGCGAGAGACAGAGGACAAGACAAATAATTTTGCGAGTCACAGTGGAAATATCGCGGAATCTTTGTACACGCACGGAAGAGTTTGCAGACACGTGCAGGTTTGAGCCAGTATACGGATGGACGATGAGACTAGGAGTGCGAGTTGTGTGTGTGTGTGTGTGTGTGTGTGTGTGTGTGTGTGTGTGTGTATGCGTGTGCGTGTGTGTGTGCAGTAATCGATGTGAGATCGGAGTGGCGAGTAAAGGATAGCCGTCTTTTAATTGCGGACGCGCATTCTTGTCATCTCAACGACGTGTCGAATCGTGTGGTGCATGCGCGCGTGCTGTGCGTGCGTGCGTGCTGCGCGTGCTGTGCGTGCGTGCGTGTTGTGTGTGGTGCATGTGCGTGAGGCGCGCACGCACGCACGCACGCGCAAATGCGTATAAGCATCCTACCCACGCAGACATCACGCAACTATGGCTGGACACTTTCACGCCATTAGAGATCATACACCGCGTCGTCAGCCACCCGCAGCCACCTCATATCTACACGCAGCCATCAAAAGCCCGAGCTCACGCCTCCCCCTCACTGCGTCCATCTATCAGCCTCACGTTACTCACAGCGAGCAATATCTAACCGACTGGTTTACTAGTACAGTCGTAAACTACCCTCGGATTGCAATTATCGTGCACACAAACCCTATATAGCGATTAATTAAAACATATAATTGCTCCGTCGGTGCTGGATATGCCCGAAATGCCTGGTTCAGTAATCAAAAAGAAGCATACCTGCCTTCAGCTGCTGTGCGAATAAGTGATGGACAGAAGTGTCCAGGGGTGTCTGAGTGGTCCAGGGGTGTCTGTGTTGGTTCATGAGTGTCTGTGTTGGTTCAGGAGTCTGAGGTGAAGGAAGGCGCAGGGGTTTGCTGTTCAATTGCATCTACGGTTACACGAGGCTCACAGTTGCTAGCTGTAGCTTTACAGAGGTCTACTAGGATTTGCGCAGAGAATAATAGTAGGGGCAGGTTTGAGCTTCATGTGTGACAGTGACTCACCCAGTTCTTATATACCAAGCATAAAAGCGGGTGAAATATGAATTGATAATAAGATGTACGGTGCAGAGACAGGGTTAGAGTTGCGGATGGGATAGGATAGGGAACGTTGACGAATGAATGCAATAAAGTAATGATGGTAATAATTATCAGTTGTTGAGTAAATAAAGGATTTATTGATACGGATTTTCTATTATACACGTATTTATTACCAATAGTATTGATATCATTGATGCGAGGGTGCGCGATAGGGATGGTTCGCCCATTAAATCCCTTACGACGTCAAAAGGAAACGGTGAACATGAATTATTTTCATAACGCAACACACGATGCATTTGATTCGCACGCGTTAAAGGAGCTATAGTACGTGTTATAAAGGGTAAAACTGACCATCGTGGAGAGAGAGAGAGAGGTTGAGAAAGATATAGACAGATAAGTAGAGTGGTTCCAGTGTTATTGGGCCTCGGACGGCACATCGCTTAACTGAATTATGCAATACTACTCTAAACATAAAATCAAACTGACAGCTCTCGGCTTATGCTCAGTGGATTCTGAACATAATGAATTCACAATCATTTTAAGAGCTAAAATTGATGCGTGTTAAACGCTGTGTGTATTGTAAAGTGCGTGTTGTGTACAAACGGTTGCGCAAGGTAAAAGTAGACATGCATGTGTCACTGGAAGTCTGTTTACAGCTTATTTGGGACCACTGTTTAATCAGGTCATTTTCATGGTTGCCAACTTATCCGGATCAAGCAGGAACCACAGTACCTAGTACTCAGTACCAACCTCACAGTTATAATTCTGCCATGGATGAGCTATTCTACGCAGAGATAACAACTTTGCTGCAAGCAAACACAAGCCCGCGGTTGTCGTGAAACAGTATATTATTAATTCATAGTCTGCAGCCTATGCTACGTGCAATGAAATCTTTATTGTTGGGTTAGCACTGAGCAATGCTTACACAATGTCAGACTTGCCGCTTCTGTCAGCTTTCGTGCAGGCGCGGTCCGTGCCGTCTCATATAAATATATATAAAGCATGAATACGAGCGGCCTGAATACTAGTTTTTCACTTGAGTATTCTTGCGCAATGCGTTTCTTCTTGTGCAAGAACGCTCGGGGAATAGCATCGGAGAATATCACCTGTGAGGTGTTTTCACTACTCAAGCGTACTGACTCCTCTACATTGTGCTGCGCGTTTGTGTGACCTCTCCTTTACTGTCTCTCTCTCTGTAGCAAAAGGAAAACGAGCAGGTGAGACGTCGAAGCCAGCTTATGAGTGCGAAGCTGGAGGAGGCTGCGAAGAAGAGGGAGGATGAGGATGCTCAGCTTCTTCAGTGGGAAGAGGATCGGTTCAATGCGTCTAATTATCAGCCCAAGGTGTGTACTTCACAGTATGCTATTAGTAGGGCTCTTAAAAGCTGTATTGATTCCACTACTTATTCCATTGCTGCAGTTGTTGCTGTTGCTGCTGCTACTGGTACTGCGGCAGCTACTACCACTACCAATAATAATAATATTATTATTATTATTATTATTATTAATTGCTGTTAATTTAATTGTTGTCATTATTACTGATTAGTGTTGACAATTGACTGCTGGTGGACTGGTGAGAATTGAGAGAGAGAGTGAGAGTGAGAGAGAGAGAGAAAATCTATCTTTCTCTCACTCTTTCCCTATCTCTCTCTCTCTCTTTCTCGTTACCGAACTATCCGTTTCCTCAATTTCCTGGTTTGCATACTCTCTCACTCCCTGTCTCTCTTTCTCTCTCGTCTCTCTCTTCCTCTCGTCTCCTCTTCTCTCCTCTCTCTCGTCTGCTCTCTCTCTCCCTCTCTCAGGCGTGTACAGGTTGAACATTGGTGGGGGCGGTCAACCGAATGCCAAAGTTCGTAGCATTCTGGAAGGGGGGTCTGTCAAAAATTTGAAATTAGACGCGCCAGGTTGGCTTAGAATGACGTTTTCTGCGCGAGCAGGAGGTCCGGACCCCCTTGACGGCGCCCCCCCCCCCCGGTAGATCACGCCCCTCCTCTTCCTCACACATTTTCATGCCCATCACTGCTCTTCTCTCTCCACTTCTCCTTTCGCCGCGCTCACTTCCTCTCTCTCTCTCTCTCCCTCATCGCCTCTATGGTATTGCTTGTAAATCAAGTATCTTGACAGTCATTCTGAAATGCGTCGCTGCACATCGCGCTTAAGTCACTCAATATTGCATTACTGGGGACATTGCTCTCTACTTGATGACAAGTCTGGGTGAGCATAAACGGCGCTTTTTTCACTAATCGGCGCAAATCATTCAAGAATCTAGGCTGGCAGGGCCACAAGACGTCACTAATTTCGAACACCGCTGGACACTAAGATTAAAGACTAATTAATTGCACGACCCCTACTAAACAAATGTCAATTAATAACTGCTGATGGCGAGCAGGCCGGAATATTTGTGGACTAAGCGAACGGGACTAGGTGGAAGCGAGGTAAGAAACTATTAACGGACGAACTCAAGTGGTTGGATTTACGAGGTAGAGTTCGTGTCTGCGCCTAGTTTCTAATTCTCGCGTGTTGTTCGCTCGTGTCTTTTTTGCTCGCCTCGTCAGATATTGGTTAAAGGTAAGGTCTGGACCTTGCAAAAAATGACACGAAATTAAATTGGGCCAAACTGTCGCTCTCAAACTATAATCCACGGGTCTGTAAATTTAACGTGAGTCCGTGTCAAATACTCCTGATTTACTTGTCAAAACTACGTGATTGACGTATGGCATGATCTGTTGTGACCTCTGAAAATTCCTGCATAGGTCTAACTTAGGCCTCCCGGAAGTACCGTATTTTTTCGAGCGAATGTCCAAGAGAAAATGTTGCAGATCACGTGCAACCGCTATAATCCATAAAAGTAAACGCACCCATGCTTTATTAAAATTAGCACTTTAATTGTGAATAACGCCCAGAACTGTGGACGTCCCTCATATTTGCCTATGCGGACTCCTTGCTTTTTGAGGGTAAGTGAGTCCGTTGTACTCCGTCGTTCAAAAGTTAACATTCCTCCCCCGCCCGCCCCAATACTCTGTGCTGATTATGTATTGAATGAATCTAATAGCGTTAAGGTTTCATATGTGGTGTATAATCAGTATGTCCACCGCCTGTCCTACACGGCTGAGAGCAGTTACCACCTAGGTTTATATCCTTATAGTTTACATCGTCAGGAGCTCAAACTACCTTCAAATTTCGCATCAAAATTGGCACTAATTTCACGGCCACGTTGCGAAGATGGAATCCAAATGCCGTGGTCGTATAAATACGATTCACATGAAAAAATTTCCTGTCGTTTAGGAGACACATCGGCCTTTAGAAAAAGCTCTCGCATTTCGCTGCTCCCTACATTCTTACCCTCACAGGCGTCAATGCCTAAACTCTCCTCATGGCTCCGGTCTGAAAATAATTTCTAGTAAAATCGGCGGACAAATGGACTGAAATGATTTTTTATATTCGGCAACCGTTCTTCAATGGCCATGCACAGGACTCGCCGTTTAGTGTTCTAGTTTCAATCGCATGCGAGTCTAGTAGAAAAGTGCAGGTCTAAGTAAAGCTTGTATACATCATACGGGTCACACGCGAGACCAGCCGGGTTCTTAGTAGTTTATCAGTGATTTCCGTCCTTTAAGGCCTCGATAAAACGGCGATCGCTTAAACGACATTCTTTTGATTACCAAATGCCACTTGCACCGGAAGCAACTTGCTGTAGGTTACACTCGATATGCTAGGAAAATGTTCACTATCTTAATTGAGAGCACAGCTTACGGGGTTATTTTCATGGTTTTGTCGGGCCTGCCGGTCGTATAACGGGGAACCAACCGTAGGTCTAGTATATGCTGGCAATAATATGATTTTCGTGAGTTATTCGTCGTTAAGTGAGATATGTGATCGTAGTGTTGCTCATCGATTTACGGTCACATAGCCGATCCTAACACGCACGACAGTACTACTCTAGTTACTCAATCCAACAATTATAGTAGAAGATTTGCCCCACTAGAGTAGGAAACGCGCTCTTGTGTTTGACTTGAAGATTGTCGCAGTATATTGCTCCTGATATGCGATCATGTCCTAGCTATCAGAGAGGAGAAAAAAAACAAGTAGCGTTACTATATGTAAAGTAAAGTAAACGTAGGCCTACTATTGTAGCCTTTGTGGCGTCATTGGGCCGCCCATAGTCTAACACTGAATCGCGTGTATGCCTCGACAGGCGAGTAGATATTTCATTTTGCGGCATTAGAAAATGCAATTAAACCTGTGACACTTAGGAAAAAACTGACCGCCTGAATTATCGGAACGTGTTTTGCAACGATGGAATTGGCAATATCTAGCATGTTTGGTGGTTGTCAATGCTACTGGAGCCCTGCGTATTGATAATAGTAATTGTAATGATATTTATGTAATATTATGTGGAAATTAATCAGACACTTGAATCTATGATTATATTTATCACGTGATCTATTCGTATTCATTGTCCGCGCTAATAGTTCCGATACTGTGGTTTTATGAGTGTACGGCGTAACTCAAGAAAAATTATAGTACGTGTCGCTACCTGATCAGTTCATGAAGAAATGGCCAGGTAACTAAAGAGGCAAATATGTAGTTAGCACGTAGTAGTTAAATAGTGATATTGCAGTATATATTTCTAGTAACATATTTGCAGTATAACTTTGAACAAGGTGTATTTGAAACAAATTGACTATAGTAGCTTACGTAAAAGCGACCTTGTTTAGAATGTAAAAGAAAATTTCTCATTCTTGGAGAGATATAATATTAGGTGATCGCCCCCCCCTCCCGAGCGATGAGGGCAACGATCTCAAGCTCCTGCGCTATTCTGTCACACAGGCAAGCTTTGCTAGCAACTTTCCTCGTGAAACCATAGCGGAACGACGTCTGTCCACGCGTTGGCTAATAATTTAGCAATTATCAAAATGACTACCATGCTAATCATATAAGCTTAATCGGTCGCACATTTTAGCTATAAACAGTTTAAAAGGCACTTATCTCTTGATAGCGCAAAAAAAAAATAGGCTATCAGTATGCATTACTGAATTTAGTTGGCTATCAATCCTAAATCTGCGTGCGTGTGGTCCGTGAATATATATAATCCTGATACGCGTAGGTTGTAAAAGGTATTGAGGGCGTAAACGGAAGTGTGATAGAGTGGAGTGGTCATATAGAGAGGCTCGCGTTGTCTGCGCCTGCGCTAACATACAATGCGCACACGCGATTCTGCGAACGTCCATGACAATACCGGGCGTAATTTCCTATGCGCGAAACCCGACCCGATTGCGAAAGTAAGGTCTATACAACGCATTCGCCGCTTTCCGTTGCTTTTAGGTAAGCACCAGTTGCCGTTGGCCGTGCGTCGTGCGTGCGAGGTTCTCACTCGGCGTTCTCTATCCTCCTCCCTCGCTCTTTTCTCCTCTCTCCTCTCTCATCCCTCTCTCTCGCTCTTCTCTCTCTCCCTCTCTCTCTCCCTGCTCTTTCTCTCTGCTCCTGCACATCGCCCTGCTCTGCATCTCTCTCGCTCGCGGATCGCCGCTCGTCTTCCTGTCTACATCTATCTCCGCTCCTCCTCCCTCCTGCCTCTCTCCCCCCCTCTTGCTCTCTCTCTCTCTCTCCTCGCGCTCTCTCTTCCTTCTCTCTCTACCTTTCGCTCATCCTCCTCCGCTCTCTTCCTCCCTCTCTCTCTCCCGGATCTGCTCTCTCTCTCTCTCGAACTCGGTGACCCGCTTCTCTTCTCTCGTGCTCGGCTCTCTTCCGTCTCTCTCTACCTCTTCGCTCATGCTTCCTCTCCCTCACCTCCCGTTTCCTCCTCGCTCTCCCCTGCCCGTCTCCGTCTCTATTCGTCTCTCTCTCTCTCTCTCTTCTCTCTCTCTCTCTCTCTTGCTTTCGGCTCTCCCTTTCTTCGCTCGGTCTCTGCTCTCATCTCGCTTCAGTAGTATATATATTAATAATATATACTATAGATAGATATATATATATAGTATATATATTATATAATATCAGACAGTGTATAAAGTGTACATATATGCGCGGTGCTACGACATTTTACCAGGTAAAATAACTAAACTATCGAGAGCTCAACCACATTACCGAAGCCTATCTGAAATATTTAATATCTGCAATGAACATAGCGGCAGCAACAAATACTGTGAGGTGTATACAATAACTAAACATATAATAATATAGATATATAATAAATAAAATAATAAATAATAATAAAAATACTGTGAAGGTGGTCAGTGTATGACAGCGATTCGCATCGCTTCCCCGCTTGTCTGCTCCGTCCTCACATCGTGTTGTGTTCTCCGTTTTATCTATAGTGCTACCTGCGGCAAAGATGGCTGGGACGTGACGGACAACGTTCGCTGGACAGCAACTACCTTCCGCGACGGAGAGAGGCGTCCGGACGACTCCCTACCGGTCACATCTTGATCCTCCTGCGTGCAAGTCCGCCCTGTCAGGGGGACGGGATGACCACCGGCACTTGCGATCGAGGCTGTGACTGGACCTGCGCGCACGGCTGGAGAGGTTGATCCACTGCTGATGCGAGAGATAAACGAAGGAAAGCAGCGGATGATCACAAGGGAGAGAGGAGAGAGGATGAGGAGGGAGGAGAGGACGGAAGAGAATGGGGAAGTCAGAGAATAAGGATTGCCCGGCGAGAAGAAGAAGGGGGAAGCAAGGATGAGGT
>NW_014577357.1:64522-69847 GCF_000485595.1 Priapulus caudatus
GCGCGGACGGGGTCCGGCCCCCCGTACCCCCCCGTCCCGTACTACGCCCTCCGTCTCTTCCTCCTCACTTCCTTCCTCTACTCTCTTCTTCTCTCTCTCTTCTCCCTTCCGTCCTCACTCTCTCTCTCTCTCTCTCTCTCTCTCCTCTATTGTATTGCTTGTAATCAAGATTCTGCTGACAGTCGACTGAATGTCTGTCGCCACGCTTAAGTCACCATATTTGCATTACGGGGACATTGCTCGCAGCTTGATGACAAGTCTGAGCCAATTAAACCGCTTTTTTCACTAATCCAATCAAGAATCTAGGCCTGCAGCCACAAACGTCAACTAATTTCGAACACCGCGGACCTAAATTAAGACTAATTAAGTTGCACGACCCACTAACAATGTCAATTATAACTTGCTGATGGCGATGCAGCCGTGAAATTTGTGGACAAGCGACGGACAGGTGGAAGCGAGGTGAGAAATATTAAACGGACGAATAAAGTGGTTGCATTTACGAGTAGAGTTCGTGTCTGCCCAGTTTCTAATCTCGCGTTGTTGTCGTTCTCTCTTTTTTGCTCGCCTCGCAGATATTGTTAAGGTAAGGTCTGGACTTCAAAATGACGAATTTAAATTGGCCACTCGCTCTCACTATAATCAGGGTGCGAAATTAACGTGAGTCCGTGGTCAAATACTTCCTGATTTACTGTCAGACTACCTGATTTGACGTATGCAGGAGTCTGTGTGACTCTCTGAAAATTCTGCCATACTAACTAGCCTCGCGGAATTACCGTATTTTTTCAGCTAATGTCCAAAGAAAATTTGGCAGACGTGCAACCGCATGAATCCTAAAAGTAAGCACATGCTTTATTAAAATATCTTTAATTTTGAACCCCAGACTGTGGACTCCCTCATTTTGCTGCGGACTCCTTCTTTTTGAGGGTAAGGAGTCCGTTGGACTCCCGTGTTCAAAAGTTAATTTCTATATCTGCTATTATGTATGAATTGAATCTAATGCGTTAAGGTTTCATATGTGGTGTATACAGTATGTCCACGCGTTCCTCACCTGATAGCAGTACCACCTAGGGTTTCATATCCTATAGGTTTACATCGTCAGAGCTCAAATTACCTCGATTCGCATCAAAATTGGCAATTAATTTCACGGCCAGTGCGAATGAAACAATGCCGTGCGTCGTATAAATACGATTCACATGAAAAATTCCGCGTTAGGAGACACATCCCTTTTAGAAAAGCTCTCGCATTCGCTCTCCTGACATTTTTACCTCACACGCAAGCATAAACTCTCATTGCTCGTCTGAAATAATTTCTAGTAAACGGCTGGACAATGGGACGTGAATGATTTTTTATATTCGCAACCGTTCTTCAATGCCATGCCACAGGACTCGCAGTGTTAGTTGTTCTAGGTTTCAATGCAGTGCGGCAGTAGAGTGCAGGTCTAGTAAAGGCTGTATACATCATAGGTCTACACGCGAGACAGCCGGGTTCTTATAGTTGTACAGTGATTTCCGCCTTTTAAGCCTCGGATAAACGGGCGCATCGCTTAAACGACATGTCTTTGATTACCAATCCACTTGCACCGAAGCACTTTGTTAGGTACACGTCGATATGCGTAGGAAAATGTTCACTACTTAATTGAGAGCACAGCTTAATGGTGGTCATTTTCATGGTTTCCGGCCTGCCCCGATTAAGCGGGGAACCACCGTAGGTAGTATATGCTGGCAATAATTATTGATTTTCGTTAGGTATTCGCGTTAAGTGAGATATGTATGCGTTAGTGTTCTCATCGATTTACTGTCACACGCCGATCCTAGCATCGACCAGACTACTCTAGTTACTCAACCAACAATAGTAGTAGAAGATTTCCCACTAGAGTAGGAAACCGCTTTGTGCTTTGACTTGAAGATTGTCCAGTATGATTGCCCTGATAGCGATCATGTCCCTAGCTATCAGAGAGAGAGAAAAAAACAAGTGCGTTACTATGTAAAGTAAAGTAAACGTAGGCCTACTATGTATGTCTTTTGTGCGTCATTTGGGCCCCCATAGTCTAACACTGAATCGCGTGTATGCCCGACAGTGCGGAGTAGATATTTCATTTTGCGCATTAGGAAAATGCAATTAAACCTGGTGACACTTAATGGAAAGAAACTGACCGTCCTGGAATATCGGAAATGTGTTTTTGCAACGAGAATGCCAATTCTAGCATGTTTGGTGGTGTAATGCAACTAGCCCTGTATTGATATAGTATTGTAATGATATTATGTAATATGTATGTGGAATATAATCAGGATCACTTGAATCTATTGATTATATTTATCACGTGATCTATTCGTATTCATGTACCCCTGATATAGTTCCATACTGTGGTTTTATGAGTGTACGGCGTACTCAAGAAAAATTTAGTACGGTGCTAGCTATCAGTTCATGAAGAAATGCCATGGTAACTAATAGAGCAAATATGTAGTAGCACCGTAGTAGTTATATATATTTGCAGTATATATTTCTAGTAACATATTT
Organism: Priapulus caudatus; assembly: GCF_000485595.1. Lineage (NCBI taxonomy): Eukaryota > Metazoa > Priapulida > Priapulimorpha > Priapulimorphida > Priapulidae > Priapulus > Priapulus caudatus. The sequence continues at coordinate 67,040 of NW_014577357.1, forward strand.
GCAGTATAACTTTGAACAAGGTGGTATGAAACAAGTGATTTAGTAGCTTACGTAAAAGGACGTTTTAGAATGTAAAAGAAAGAATTTCTCAGTCTTTGAGAGTATAATATTTAGCAGGAATCCCCCCCCCCCCCGAGCGATGAGGGAAACGATCTCAAGCCCGTCTGCTATTTTCACAAGGCAAGCTTTGCCGCAACTTTCCTCGTGAAACTCATGCGGAACGCGTCTGTCCACGCGTTGGCTAATAATTTAGCAATTATCAAAATGACTACCATGCTAATCATATACGTTAATCTGTTCGCAATTTTAGCTATAAACTATTTTAAAAGCACTTTATCCTAAGCAAAAAAAAATAGGCTATCAGTATCATTATGAAATTTAGTTGCTATCAATCTAAATCTGGCGTGCGTGGGGGCGTGTATATATATACCTGATACGCGTAGGTTGTAAATGTATGAGGGCGTAAACGGAGTGTGAAAGGGAGTGGGATATAAACGACGCGCGGTCGTCTGCGCTGCGCTAACATGACAATGGCACACGCGATTCGAACGCAGACAAATACCGTAATTTCCTATCGTCGAAACCCGAGCCGATGCGAAGTGAGGCATATCACGCTTCGCCGCTTCCGTTGCTAGCTACGTAGGCACCAGTTGCCGTGGCGTGGTCCGTGCGTGCGAGTTCTCACTCGCTCTCTCTCTCTCTCCCTCGCTCTTTCTCTCTCTCTCTCTCTCTTCCTTTCTCTCTCTCTCTCTCGTCTCTCTCTCTCTCTTCTCTCCTCTCTCAGTCTCTCTCCTCTCGCCTGCTCTCTTCTTCCGTTCGCTCGCTTCGCAGGTCGCTCTCTTCTTCTAATCTCTATCTCTCGCTCCATCCTCCCTCCCCTGCCTGCTCTCGCGCCCCCCCTGCTCTCTCTGCTCTCGGCTGCGCGCGTGTCGTCTTCTTCTCCTCTCTAAGCCTTTCGCTCATCCTCCTCCTCTCTCCCTCCCTCTCTCTCTCCCGCCTGCTCTCTCTCTCTCTCGCCGTCGCTCTCTCTCTGTGTCGGCTCTCTTCCGTCTACTCTACCTCTTCGCTTCATCTTCCTCTGCCCTTCGACCTCCCTGTTTCCTCCTCGCTCTCCCCTGCTCGTCTCGTCTGCTTTCTCTCTCTCTCTCTCTCTCTTCTCTCGTGCGTCTCATCTCTCTTTGCTTCGCTCTCCCTTTCCTTACGCTCGGTCTCTGTCCTCTCATCTCGCTTCAGTAGTATATATATTAATATATATATATATATGATGATATATATATATAGTATATATATATATAATATCAGACAGTGTATAATAGTGTATATATATGCCGGTGCTACGCAATTTACCAGGAAAAGGAGGTAGCTCAAACATTACCGAAGCTATCTGAAATATTAACTATCTGAATGAACATAGCGGCACAACAAATACTGTGAGGGTATAATAATAAAATATAATAATAGATAATAATAAATAAAATAATAATCATAATAAAAATACTGTGAGGGTGTGTACAGTTATTTACAGGCCCGGCATCGCTCCAGCTTGTCGGCTTCTCGCTCCCCTACATCGTGTTTTTGTTTCTCCCCGTTTATCTATAGTGCTACCGGCGGCGAAAGATGGCCTGGACGTGACGGACAACGTTCGCTGGACAGCAACTGACCTTCCGCGACGGAGGAGAGGCGGTCTCGACGACTCCCTACCGGTCACTCTTGTCCTCGCGTGCAAGCCGCCCTGTCAGGGGGACGGATGACCACCGCAGCTGTGCTGATCGAGCTGTGAGCGTGGACGTGGCGCGACGCTGGAGAGTTGATGCACTGCTGGAGCGAGAAGATAACGAGAGGAAGAGGCAGCGGATGATCACAAGGGGAGAGGAGGAGGAGGAGGAGGAGGAGGAGGAGAGAATGGGGAAGCAGAGAATAAGGATGTGTCCGGGCGAGGAAAGAGAAGGGGGGAAACAAGGGATAGGGATGTGACACCAGGGAGAAGAGGAGGGGGAGTAGTGAAGTAGGGGATAGGGATATAACCGGCAGAAGAGGAGAAGGGGGAGGGGGAGGAGAAGACATACCTGTAAGGATTTGATCGGGAGAGGAAGAGAAGGGGGAGTAGTGAAGTAGGGGATAGGGATGTAAGCGGGGAGGAGGAAGTAAGACATGCCATTCTTTCTTCTCTCCTCTCCCTCTCTCCTCTCTCTTCTTCTCTCTCACTCTATCCTCCTCTCTTTCTCTCTCTCTTCCTCTCTCACTCTCTCTCTTCTCGCTCTCTCTCTCTTCCGTTCTCTCTCTCTCTCTCATCTTTCTCTCCATCGCCTCCGTCCCTCTCTCTGTTCGTCGCTCTCTCTCTCTCTCTCTCTCTCTATATATATATATATATATATATAATCACAGCCGCACATGGGAAATTTTAACTCCCTCGCTCGTACGTGCGTTTGAAATGTAAATAATTCCAGGCGACGATGCTGCGGTATAGACGCGTATTTTACTCGCGCGGTTCTAATATTTATACACGCCGAGCACGTCGGTGCTTTGATGAGACATTTTTACGAGCTTTTTTTACGTTTTTCGTCGTCGTCGTCGTCGTCGGCGGCGGCAGCGGCGGCGGCGGCAGCGAATGTTTGTAATATTGTGGGTGGTGTGTATGCGGGGGGCACGTCTGTATGCGCAACTCTTGAATGTACGCGTTTGAAGTCTCAATCGCTCGGCCTACGTATGTAGCTTTCTCTCTCTCTCTCTCTCTCTCTCTCTCTCGCTCTCTCTCTCTCTCTCTCTCTCTCTCTCTCTCGCTCTCTCTCCCTCTCTCTCTCTCTCTCT
>NW_014577357.1:71168-72438 GCF_000485595.1 Priapulus caudatus
AACGCAACACACGATGCATTTGATTCGCACGCGTTAAAGGAGCTATAGTACGTGTTATAAAGGGTAAAACTGACCATCGCGCCGTTCAACGCCGTCTGCACCGGATGAGATTTGCAGACGAGAAAGATATTTATATCCTTATATCCCGGGGGGTTGTCGACGCCATATAAGTAAATAATAAACCGCGAAAATGAATCTGTGGCAGCCATCCATGTCTTTCACTCCTCGCTATTTTTATTTTCGATATTCTTATTATATAGCACGTGCAAATCCGCATTTATTCTAATCTAATTTCACCTAGTGTAGTTGTAGTGTGGCGTGTTTCTAATAGGAGACTTGTGTCACTCTCCACCTGCGCCACTGCTTTGTTCTGTGAGTTTTCGAATCCGAAGTGCGTACAATACGCTCGAATCTTGGTAGTTTTGAGCACGTTGCTCTATTCATGGAGCCCACTATAGACACAAAGAATGTGTAATGTTTAAAATGCTATTTGGCTATTTTATTAATTACTAGATTATAAGGGCAAAAATGAATTACTGAGTATGTAGATAAGAAAATGCGTTATAAGCTGCTTAGTGAGTCGTTAACACAAACCTATTAGTTGCGGTTATTCAAACATTTTTTTAAATATTATTATTATTAATATTATTATTATTATTATCACATTATATCATTGCAGTGAGATTTTGTTGGTAGTGTAATGTATTGTGAATATATTTTATGATTTTGAATCGAAATCACTTCGATGAGATATGTTGAACGGTTAATGAATGGTTAACTCCATAACTCTGTGACGGTTTTAAATTTTATCGATGCAAAGTCAGTAATTGCTGACAGTAGGCAGTTACGTACGTGATCGGGTTCGGAGATCGCACAGCGTGTAGGGTTTCGACACGCTCAGCGCTGGTGCGTAGCAGTAGCTAGGTGGCCAGATAGTCGGCTTAGTTTAGGTTTAGTTCATAGCTTGCGCGTGTCAGAATGTCGGTAAAGCCATGACATAGAGCTGTAAGAACTGTCAGTCTTCCATGCTACCGTGCCTATCGCGTTTATGGGGTCATGCTGCCAACCGCCGTGGCTTGGAGGATCATCTACTTCCTTCTCCTTCTCTTCCGTCTCCTTCGCCTCTTCTACATCCTCCTTCTCGATCTTCTCCTCCGACTCCTCCTTTTTCTCTACCTCTTCCACGCTACCACCTCCTATTTCTCCCCCTCCTCCCTTTCTCCTCCTCTCCCTCCTTCTCCTCCTCCTCCCTTTCTCCTCCTCTCCCTCC
>NW_014577357.1:73331-74585 GCF_000485595.1 Priapulus caudatus
ATTTGCAGACGAGAAACATATTTATATCCTTATATCCCGGGGGGGGGGGTTGTCGCCGCCATATAAGTAAATAATAAACCGCGAAAATGAATCTGTGGAAGCCATCCATGTCTTTCACTCCTCGCTATTTTTATTTTCGATATTCTTATTATATAGCACGTGCAAATCCGCATTTATTCTAATCTAATTTCACCTAGTGTAGTTGTAGTTTGGCGTGTTTCTAATAGGAGACTTGTGTCACTCTCCACCTGCGCCACTGCTTTGTTCTGTGAGTTTTCGAATCCGAAGTGCGTACAATTCGCTCGAATCTTGGTAATTTTGAGCACGTTGCTCTATTCATGGAGCCCACTATAGACACAAAGAATGTGTAATGTTTAAAATGCTATTTGGCTATTTTATTAATTACTAGATTATAAAAGCAAAAATGTATTACTGAGTATGTAGATAAGAAAATGCGTTATAAGCTGCTTATTGAGTCGTTAACAAAAACCTATTAGTTGCGGTTATTCAAACATTGTTTTTATTATTATTATTAATATTATTATTATTATTATCACATTATATCATTTCAGTGAGCTTTTGTTGGTAGTGTAATGTATTGTGAATATATTTTATGATTTGGAATCGAAATCACTTTGATGAGATATGTTGAACGGTTAATGAATGGTTAACTCCATAACTCTGTGACGGTTTAAAATTTTATCGATGCAAAGCCAGTATTTGCTGACAGTAGCCACTTACGTACGTGATCGGGTTCGGAGATCGCACAGCGTGTAGGGTTTCGACACGCTCAGCGCTGGTGCGTAGCAGTAGCTAGGTGGCCAGATAGTCGGCTTAGTTTAGGTTTGGTTCATAGCTTGCGCGTGTCAGAATGTCGGTAAAGCCATGACATAGAGCTGTAAGAACTGTCAGTCTTCCATGCTACCGTGTCTATCGCGTTTATGGGGTCATGCTGCCAACCACCGTGGCTTGGAGGATCATCTACTTCCTTCTCCTTCTCTTCCGTCTCCTTCGCCTCTTCTACATCCTCCTTCTCGATCTTCTCCTCCGACTCCTCCTTTTTCTCTACCTCTTCCACGCCACCACCTCCTATTTCTCCCCCTCCTCCCTTCCTCCTCCTCTCCCTCCTCCTCTCCCTCCTTCTCCTTCTCCTCCCCCTCTTCCTCTCCCTTCTTCTTCTCCCCCCTCCTCCTCTCCCTCCTTCTCCTCCTCCTCCTCCTCCTCTCCCTCCTTCTCCTCCTCCTCCCCCTTCTC
>NW_014577357.1:77240-83144 GCF_000485595.1 Priapulus caudatus
CTCCTCTCTTCCCCTCTTCTCTACCCATCCTCTCTCCTCTTCCTCTATCCCACTCCTCTCTCCCCTCCTCTCTCCCCCTCCTCTCTTCCCCTCTTCTCTACCCATCCTCTCTCCTCCTCCTCTATCCCTCCTCTCTCTCCCTCCTCTCTCCCCTCCTCTCTCTTCCTCCTCTCTCCCCTCCTCTCTCCCTCCTCTCTCCCCCTCCTCTCTCCCCCTCCTCTCTCCCCCTCCTCTCTCCACCTCCTCTCTCCCCCTCCTCTCTCCCCTCCTCTCTCCCTCTCCCTCCTCTCTCCTTCGCTCTTTCCCTCTCTCTCTCTCCCTCTCTCTCCCCTTCTCTCTCCCTCTCTCTCTCTCCTTTCCCCCAACATCCCTCCTCGAGTAACATTCAACATTCGCCATTTTATTTGTTCGTAGGAGAAAACTTAATTACGATGCCAACTCGATCTGGCTTTCATGTCAGGCACGCTCGAAACAAGATTGTACTCGTGGCGTCTAGCGAGCTATTTATCATTTGCCTGTGGGGTGAGGAGGGCGGCAAAACCACATGCGGTTTGTGCTCTTTGCAGTTGACCGATGGCCGTTTTCCGTCGGCCATGTTATGGAAGTTGCGTTGGTATGATGATGTAACTGCTCCGCTTTGCTCCCCTGCTAACTACTGCTGTGTCGGGGAGTGACAAATTGTAGCGTACGAATGCGGATCAGGGTCTGTAGTAAGGGTTCGCGTGAGTGCTAGAGCAGAAGTATAGGTAGTGTACGCGTTGGGTAGGGTTAGCATTAGGACTAGCTCTAGAACTATAGCCCCTCGCTCTGCCATAGGCCCACGCTCTGCGCTATCCCTGTGGCAGAGAGAAGGGCTATAGTTCTACAGCTACATTAGGACTAAATAAAATTCGTGGTTAAGATTAACGGAAGATACTAACTGCAACCATATAACCCTAATATAATCCAGATAACACCAACCTCCAATGCCATCATCATAACCATAGACATGAACATAACCAAAGCCATAACCAAGATCACAATCAGAACCATAATCATAATAAACAGGGGCCGGTTTCACGAAGCGTAATTAAGTCCTTAATCATGATTAAATCACTAATCATGATTAACTTCTCGTACTTAAATTGAAGTGACTGTTTCACGAAGCGTAATTAACTTTAATCATGATTAAGTTCATCACAATATTTAATTCTACTCAGAAGCATGATTAAATCCACTAATCATGATTAGTTGTTAGTAGTAGTAGTAGTATGTAGGTAGTAATAGTATATTAAGTAGGCTGCAGATTTTACAATTGGAAATTTTACTTCCATTTTTTCCCAAGGGAATTTAAATTATCTAAGATTAGCTGTACTAATTTAGTCATTATAATTGCAAATTAATTCCTTTTCATGTACCGAATTTGCAGGTACTTTTGGCGTTGTCCACCATTTTGAATACAGTGTAATTCATGTTTAAGTCGGCTAATTATGTGATTAGTTAAATATGTACTTAAATCGCTTCGTGAAACAGATTTTGAAGTATATATTATTAACTAATCATAATTACAGGAAGTTAAGTATGATTAGTGATTTATTCATAATTAAAGTTAATCACGCTTCGTGAACCCGGCCCCAGAGCCATAATTAACCTAATCTATAAAAGGTTTTATATAAAAAAAAATTAATTAAAGTCTATTAACTCACCGATTAAATTATATTTACGTTAAAACTTCTATAGTGAATAAAGTGATTTTATAATGGATCCCACTGCAATTATAATTGACTATCGACGATAAAAATGTGGATCTTAATTAACGATATTAATTAGCAGCTAGTCTCTCTTACAAGAGAAGATATTTTCTTTGGCTGAGAAACAAGGAGCTGTCCGCCAACTTCTCTAATTATCACGTCATCTCCATTAAAATTTTGATTAATTACTTCCACGTTAATATTTACACATACGTGACAAATAATGAAATGAAAACAATGGAAATAACGTGGACACATCTGCTGTATTTTGCTGCTTTAATAAATTTCACAATATAAGTTGAACAATGATGATTGTAAGGATAGTATAACCCTGTTTATGCAGCGCGATATTATGTTTTGTAAGCTACCCATTATAATGCGCATGTGGATATAATTATTTTCATATAACATTCACAGTGTAAGTCAATAAGATCATGGTAATTATTATTATTGTGATTATTATGATTATTATTATTATAACTATTATTATTATCATCATCATCATTGTTATTATTATCATTATAGTGTTTAGCGTTTAGCACGCGCAACGGCGAACCGGATTCTAGGAAATTGTATAACAGAAGAATTTTATTGAACTAAATATAATTTTATTGATTATTAAAGTGACAATATGTGCGGGCTTATGATGGCCATGCGGTTATATCTAATAATCGAGTTCTATTCTAGTGAATTCGTGTTATGAGGCACAAACCACACGCCATATACGTTGTAGGGCACAGTTGACAGGTCAGCCATTTTGTCTGGCGTACCCACCAGGTCAGTCATTTAGTGGGTGTGTACAATCAATAGATTTACGATAAGTTATATGATCAGTCCGATAAAACGTGCAAGTACACGCATAATCATGCAACAACGCGATGCTATTATCGATGTTCGATACTCATATAATAGATTGCTCAACATTCCGATCCAGTTTAAACTAATGAACAGCAGTAATGTATACGTATACATACATATATACACATGCAAACATACATACGTAGGCCTACTTATACATACATACTAGATATTATATTAGTCGTATTTATAAGTATACATCGAGGTTCATTGTAGAAAAACATCAAATATCCTCGATAAGAAAATAGGATATCTTTCCCATCCAGCGGCTGCGAATTTCTAGAACTTGTACCTGTAAATAAGAACATAGAATAAACGTGAAACGAATTACGTCAATTTCGACACGTCTCTAATATTATATTTGCAGCTTGCGCAATTTATCGCGAGTACAAAGAATCAACGATCCGCGAACCCTATAATAGAAAACTCTAATAAGCTAGCCGTGTCACATTTCGCCACCCACACGCTTACATCGCGGGGAAGTAATTTGATAAAGTAAGGAGCAGCGGGTGGAAAACCGATCGCAGTTAGTAGAGGGAACGGCGGCCATGTTTGTTCAGGCGGAGCAGGAGTGTTTGCTCGCCGTGAGCGGGTAAATGAATGCTGCTTCCACATACGCTAATTACGACACGGCCGTCGGCAATCGACCGTGTATTTGCCGTGAGGCAAAACGCCGCCAATCTCATTAATATATATATATATAGAGAGAGGCAAAGATATTGCGGGCCGAGAAATAGAGCAAGAGAGAGAGAGAGAGAGAAAGAATGAGAAAGAAACAGAGATAAAGTGCGAGCGAAAAAGAGTGAGATAGAGAGAGCGCGCGAGAGAAAGCGAGAGAGAGCGAGAGCGCGCGAACGAGAGCGAGAGAGATAGAGAGCGAGAGAGAGCGAGAGCGAGCGAGAGCGAGCGAGAGAGAGATAGAGAAAGAGAGGGGGCGGGAGAGCGACGAAGGGTTTTATAGAAGGTTGATGCGCGGTAAACTGATACTTTAACTATTTATTTTGGTCTATTTGGTGGGTTTAGCTATCGAGAGTGTTAACACACTATATTATTGACCTAAGTTTGCCTAATAACGGCTGAGTAAATCGAGTAACCAATCGCTATTGCTGTGGCGCGTGCCCTGTGCGAAGATTCATCAATGTTCTGCAAATGTCTACATAAATACGCTCGATATAAACGCTCTATCAATAGCGCTCGGAAATGGCATTACCGTTTAGTCTAAGCATCGTCGCGTGTCAGCAACGCGCAATGTCTCGCGCATGTGTGAAATAGTGATATACGTGGTATGTGTGAAATAGTGATATACGTGGTATGTGTGAAATAGTGATATACGTGCTCCACGACAGATGGTGCTCTCGCTCATGGGCTCAATGGTATCCTGAGTGTACGAAGGTGCACTGCATGCCGTTTGCACGGCTGCCTCGCTCGGAGTTTTGGCCACACAGCGTCACGTGAATGTCAAGGGCCAATCGTAATCAGTGTGTGTGTGGGTCGCACATGCGCAGGTCAGATGTATCATTATTCGCCATGCTAGCAGCACCTGTGTGTGTTGAATAGCGAGTGATACGTATATTGCTGTTAACTACCATCATGTTATCTTGTATGCCCGAATGATCAGAAAAGAAAATCTGCACACAAATATATTGATGGGATGAATAAACGGTAAGACCGAGCCGACGATGGATAGAAGACATCAGCGAATAGACTATAGAAGCAGTTCTCTTCGTTGAATGCACAAACATCGCCAGAGACCGAGAGAGGTGGAGGCGAACGATGCTGATGGTAATCTATGATACCAAGACAAGTTAGGGCAACACAAGACAAGACAGGGCAACACAAGACAAGACAGGGCAACACAAGACAAGACAGGGCAACACAAGACAAGACAAATCAAGACAAGACAAGGCGAGGCAAGCAATACACGGCAAGGCAGCACGCGATAAGCCGAGCCAAGACGAGACGTAGGCCTCGGACGCAGCCTGCCGACGTAGCATCACTGAACATACACAACGCGACGTTCTATCTTTTTTTCTTCTTCTCTGATTTTACGGAACGTTTTACGTTTATAACCGGAAATTTGTTCGCTCACGGTAAGCCGCGACAAATGCGATTGTGGTGCGGACGTATGTCATCGGATCGTGAATCGTTATCTAACGCCTAGCGCAGATCTGCGATTTTTGGTTGCTCGTCGCTGCAACCAGCAGCCGCAAGCGATCGGTCGCACGCTTCACCGTGTGTGCGCATGCAAGTCGCTGTCTACCCGCACACATGCGATTTCGAAGCAATTTTAGAACAATTTGGGAGCGATTGGGAGCGACGAGTCGCTCAAAATCAAAACGGTTTGTTTTCTTGCAACTCGTCGCACGCGACCAGGATCGCTACGGGTTGCAGTTGCACGTTCCCGCAGACGTAGCGATTTCACAGCAATTTCACACACACACAGACATGCGCTTACACGCCAGCACGCTCTCACACACACACACACACACGTGCGCGTACACGCCCGCATGCGTGCAGCCACACACATACGCGCGCACACTCATGCACACTTACACACGCAGGTACGCGCACACGCACACACGCACGCTCACACTTCTAGAATCGCTGTCGAGTCGCATGAAAAAGTCGCAGGTCTGCGCTGGGCTTAACCTTCCGCGTGCGCCTGCAGACGGATTATTAGCCTACACTTGCCCTCCGCGAAACGAGACAATAAAACACGACCTAATAACATCAACTCGCCGACTTTATTGCTTGCTGTGATCGCTTACGATCAATAGCCGAGGAGTTATATACGCGCGATGCAGCCACGGTGCAGCGAAGAAGGAAAATGTAGAAAGAGAGAAGAGAGAGGGGGATGGGCGGGTGGGAAGCTGAGGGCGAACGAAAAAAGTGAGAGGTACGGTGGGGGTAGAAACATAAGAAGAGGGAAGGGGAAGAACGAGAATGGGCGACCGAGAGGGAAAGCGTGGACAAGCGTAAGGGTAACAGAAATGTTGTGTATGTGTGTGCGTGCGTGCGTGCGAGCGTGCGTGTGTGTGTGTGCGTGCGTGCGTGTGTGTGTGTGTGTGTGTGTGTGTGTGTGTGTGTGCGTGTGTGCGTGCGTGCGTGCGCGTGTGTGAGCGTGCGTGTGTGCGTGTGCGCGTACCTGCGTGTGTAAGTGTGCATGAGTGTGCGCGCGTATGTGTGTGGCTGCACGCATGCGGGCGTGTACGCGCACGTGTGTGTGTGTGAGAGCGTGCTGGCGTGTAAGCGCATGTGTGTGTGTGTGTGTGTGTGTGTGTGTGTGTGTGTGTGTGTGTGTGTGAGAGTGCGTGAG
>NW_014577357.1:83215-86791 GCF_000485595.1 Priapulus caudatus
ACGTGTGTGTGTGTGTGTGTGTGTGTGTGTGTGTGTGTGTGTGTATGTGTATGTGTGAGCGTGCTGGCGTGTGTACGCGCACGTGTGTGTGTGAGTGTGTGAGCGTGCGGGCGTGTACGCACACGTGTGTGTGAGTGTGCGTGCGTGAGGATCTCAGGGATTTTATCATGTAAGAGCACGGTAGCGTCACTACGGGTCTGGATATACTTACGGGGAGATGCAGTAGTAGTTGTCGTAGAAGAAGCTACATTCGGTCGGATCGCAGCATTTCACTTTCGTCTTCCGACACGGCTTCAGTTCCCGCAGGCATCGGTTACCCTGCGACAGAAACACGCATGAATCATATATGTGAACACATATGAATCATGAATACATCACGTAAAGTATAACTCATCTATATTAATTACGCATAACTTTTAATTATACCTACGTATTACGTAATTATATAATTAAGGTATTTATATATACGTTATTATATATATATTACGTAATACGTAATTACAGCGCAGCTATATATGTACTGTTAAAATTAATCTATAATTATTCAATATTATAAAATGATTATATAATGATAATTTGGTGTTTTGGCTTCAAGCATAAATCATAGACCCTCAGTAGCTCTCCTACTCTAGATTCTGTAACAAGTTTCTCGGTATTATGTGGGTGAGGTGGTTGATAAAGGCATTCCAACAGCAGTGGTCACGACAGACCTTAAACCCCAGAGCTTTTCGGACGATGACAAGCGCGCTACCCACTACACCAGCACAAATAATCTGACTACTATTTATATACCCATTATATATCACCAGGTATCTATCGCATCCGATGTATCGCGTACAATAAAACGAGATATTGTTTTTGGGAAATTAAAGTATTAAACAAAACAAAAATAAAAAATAAAACTAAATAAATAATTAATTTTAATTAAATAATATAAACAAAATGAACAAAAATAAAATAAACAAATATAATGCATTAAACAATGTAAAATGCACACCTATTATCACCATACACAAACTTCTAATAAGAGCGTTCGCGTTCGCATTCATTCGTTCGCTATACATATGACTGTCGCGCACTTACTCATCTATATCTATATCTATATATTATTGTAACTCACTTACCCATCCGTGCTTGCGGAAGTAGAGCGGACTCCACTTATAGAAACTCCGGTCATCATTGAAGCCACTGCTGGGCTGTGCCAGCATGGCGAAGATGGAGGCAACGAGAACACAGAGCAGCGCTAGGTATCGCATCGTGGTCGAGGTGTCGGTTTAGCGTAACTTGCTGGCGATGTTCGTTCTGGAAAGAAGAGCGTATCACGGCTGCTGTGCACGCTCACTTACAGTGGCTTCCTTCCCCTATCGCGGATGATTGCCTTTTCTCACAATATCTCCTCCTTTTTCTCTCCCTGTTTCTCTCTCCTCTCTTTCTCTCGCGCTCTCTCTCTCTTTCTACTTTCTCTCTCTCTCTCTCTCTCCGATCTCCTCTCTCTCTCTCGCTCTCCTCGCGCCGCTCTCTCTCTCTTGCTCTCTCTCTGCTCTCCTCTCGACACTTTCTCTCTCTTTCTCATCTCTCTCTCTCTGCATATCTCTCTCTTCTCTCTCTTCCTCTTCTTTTCTCTCTCTCTCTCTATAATCTATTATCCCCCCTCACTCTAGCTCGGCTCAATAACTCTCTTATAAGTATATATATATATACATATCCTCCCTCCCAGCGCCTACCCCTATACCAGTTCACCGCGTTACGCACTGTGCAGCCTATACGAACTAGCAGCGGTATGAGACTTACTCTGTCGATGCTTCCGTCTTTCTGCTCTCTCTCTCTCCCGCGTTGTCTCGTCTGCTCTCTGTCGTGCACTCGTCGCGCGCGCAGTCACGGAGCCAGGTATACACGCGGCGCTGATGCTTGATACGTCCGGGGGGAGGAGGGTTCTATTGCTGTCACAGGGGCATAGTATCTCGCCGTGTGCGTGCGTGTGAACTCAGTCTCTTCTCTCTTCTCTGCTCTCTCGGTTCTCTCTCTCTCTCTATCTGGCTCTGCTCACTCTCTCTCTCTCTGTCTCTCTCTGCGCTCTCGTCTCTCTGTGTGTATGTATCGCATCTCGCTGCGTGCACCGTTTTGGGTTTTGTGATGATGACACTATGTATGCAGCGACCGTTTTCCCCGCGGGCTTATATGTGAAAGCGGTCTGATCCACGCCGTCGCCTACGCGGCCAGGCGTGGGTCGGGCCGTCATCTGACGTGCTGTTGTACCGCTTTCGCCACGGAACTCGCCCCGCTCCCTGCGACCTGTCATACCCTGCTGTTTGTCTGTTGTTGTTGTTGTTGTTGTTGTTGTTGTTGTTGTTGTTGTTTGTTGTTGTTGTTGTTGTTGTTTGTTGCTGTGCCTAGTCGGCTGAGATCGTCTAATACCGCTGCGTCTCGTTGTGTCTTGTCATGGCCACTCATCGGATCACGAATAGTTTGGGACCCCGCAAATGTGTTTTCGCAATATTGTGTGAGACTAAATCCGGGGCGGCTACACTAGGCTTGGGCGCACTCGTTCTGTCTATTCTACGGCTATTTATCTCCCGCCCTCCTATCTCTCCCTAGTCGCGCGCTGCTTCCGCGCGTCTTCTCGGATTCTCTCACTTTTCCTCCCCTGCCTCGCCTCCTCTTTCCTCCTTTTCTATCGTCGTTCTCTTACGTCTCTGGCTCTCCTTCTGTCCCCTCTTTCCTTCCTTTCCATGTCGTTCTTGGCTTCTCGTCTCTGTTCTCTTCTATTCCTACTTTTGCTGCGCCCTTCTTTTTAGCCTTCTCCACTTACTTAGATGCGCAAAACCATCTCTATATCTCATCTGGTGTTTTTGTGTGACTGCGTATGAGTCGGATTCACTGTAATCACATATAATTGTAACAATGTAACGCTGCGGCGCTGCACAATCAATTCCCTAAGGTGATGGTCCCTATTCCCTATTCCCTACATTAACGGCGATGACGTCAAGGCCACGACGTCCGCCACCACTCCGTCATTCTTTCTTTTACTGTCATTTCCTATCCCACCCACACAACACAGCAGCACCACTCTCCTCTTCTCTCTCTCTCCTCGTCCCGCTCGTCTTCTCTCTCGGTCTCTCTCTCTTCTCTCTCTCTCTCTTTCTAGCTCTTCTCTCTCTCTCTCTCTCTTCCCTCTCTCTCTCTCTCTGTCTCTCTCGCGTCTCGGCGTCTTTTCTCGTCCTCTCGGTCTCCTCTCTCGTGTTCTCGTGCTCTGCTCGGGTCTCTCTCCTATCTCTATCTCTATCTCTTATGGTCTATCTATTTATTCTCTCTCGCCCTCGTCTGCTTTCTCCTCCTTTCCCGCTTTGTATATCTGATAACGCATAGAAATCGTGAGACACACGTGCACAAGCTTTGGCAGCCGCATTCGTGCTGCCCGTCCCCATACAAGGTGAGCATTAAAGGAATGAAACATTTGAGTAAGATGTTCGGATCAACGCAGGGGCAAGATCGCAAAACGGCAGGATAATCGAACAGGAAATCAACCGCCGTGTTCGATGTAGCCGTGTAGGCAGATGGTGACTAGGAGATTCACAC
>NW_014577357.1:87746-89204 GCF_000485595.1 Priapulus caudatus
GCGAAAGGGAGAGAGAAAGGGAAAGAGAGAGATAGAGAGAGAGAGAGAGAGAGAGAGAGAGAGAGAGAGAGAGAGAGAGAGAGAGAGAGAGAAAAGAGAGAAGGACAGAGATAGATTGAACCCGGTAAAAGCTGTATAATCCACATGGCCTCTCACAGAACAACTTGCCCGACACCTGCAACCTATAATACTAAATCGTTCCGAGAGAGGGCGCGCAAAGGTACCAACTTTACGAACGCCCCCGTCTCCGTATTAAACGATGGAATTGACGAACTACAATACCGATAAAAGATATCAATACTTAATTAAATATTAATATATTACACTTTTATACAACATCGTCGATCGAACAGAATAAATTCCTGTTTAATGTTTGCCTGTGTCTATAGTCGTCTATGTCATTCTTTATCGCTTCACAAAACGCTCCGTAAACTATACCGCGCTCATCAAACCAAGATTCTTGAGAAACAAAATTCTAACACACGAACGACAATCGCATCAGTCTCCCTTGCGCCTCGTTCGCCACGAAGTATACTTAATGTAAACACTGCCTTGTCGAGGTCGCCCGAACACTCCCGATGCTTCCCGAAGATTACCGAATCCACGCACTCGACATTCAGGCAAGTTCTCTCTCCGTTACATGCGTGGATGTTCGTTTGCGGTCGTCGCCGCGGCTGCGTATTCAGCTGTCGGCATCGGGCTTTACTCCATGTCGACCTTGTCGACGTCGCTCGAGTATTGATCGCGACCTAGCCGTGGGATGGGTCGTCCTCGACCAGAGTTGACAACGAGCATCACGTCTCCTGATTCGAGCAGCGTCTCGAGATCTGCAACGACACCTAGCGGCGCTCAGACGAGATTTGCAACGACTTCTAGCGGCGTTTAATTCGGTCACACGGGCGAGATCTACAACGACATCTAGCGCCGTTCAATTCGGTCACACGGGCGAGATCTACAACGACATCTAGCGGCGTTCAATTCGGTCACACGGGCAAGATCTACAACGACATCTAGCGGCGATTGGACGCATCACGCGCACGATGAGCTGGCGCGCATCGACGCTGCGTCACTGTCGTCACCATGCCGACACTACATCTTAACTATGCCGACGCTATCATCACTATCCCGACACTACGTCATCACTATGTCGATACTACGTCATCACTATGCCGATACTACGTATTGTTTCTGTATTTATTCTTACAACATATTTACCTCTCCATCGCTACGTCGTACCTACAACGTTACTACGTCTGTGAATACTACCAGGGGTGAATAATGACAAATTATGTCATTTATTTGACAAATTTGTGTGATAAATTATCATTTATGTGACAAATTTGTCATCATTCGCCCCTGACACTACGTCTACGAATACTACGTCTATATGAATACTACGTCTATGAAAACTACGTCTATGAATACTACGTCTATGAATACTACGTCTATGAATACTAC
>NW_014577357.1:92719-98972 GCF_000485595.1 Priapulus caudatus
TCTCTCTCTCTCTCTCTCTTCTTCTTCTCTCTCTCTCTCTCTCTCTCTCTCTCTCTCTCTCTCTCTCTCTCTCTCGCTCTTCTTCTCTCTCTCTCTCTCTCTCTCTCTCTCTCTCTCTCTCTCTATCTCTATCTCTATCTCTATCTCTATCTATCTATCTCTCTCGCCCTCTCTCTTTCTCCCTCTTTCCCGCTTGTATATCTGAAACCATAGAAATCGTGACACACGTGCACAGCTTTGCACCGCATCGCTGCCCGTCCCCATACAAGGTGAGCATTAGGATGAACATTTGAGTAAGATGTGATCAACGCAGCAAGATCGCAAACGCGATAACAATCAGAAATCAACGCCGTGTTCATGTGAGCGTTAGGCAGATGTGACTAGGAGATTCAACGTTGTCGTGTAGGCTTAGAGTGTAACCATGGGTCGGATGTACACAAACAGGCATAAATAGAACATGTGAATTGTAAAGGGTAATTGTATTTATTTATTATAACGCCCAATATAATACACGCACGATATATATATATATATATATATATCCAACCCCAAGCTTTCCGTGGTTCAAGAATCAATGAAGGCAAATACGATAGCTTTAACATATCTCGTGAACGACGCAACTTATGACGCAACCCATGGCGCAATTAAAAATAATCTATAGAGCGCCGTATATCTATCGCAAACAGACACCATCGGCGCCTTCCACGCAACTTACGACCTAACGTCTGCCTCATCGAGCACGTTGCGCCATCTAGTGAGTATTCGGAGAGTCATTGTCAGCATGGGAATGGAGTGAACGAGCTCTATTAATTTTCGTAGTTCACATTTTAAACTCGAACGAAACCGAAACGAAAGGCCATTAAACTTTCGCAATAACTCGTTTCATCGTGACGTAGCTGTGTGCATTGTTCAGTCGGACGTGTCATATGTAGTGTAATATTGCGCTGACCGTTTCCACCACATGTTCTGTAAGACACCATGTCGATACGCGTACAAGCTATGCAAATGACCTTCGTGTGTCGAATAACCATACGCACAGTAAATTCCCAGTCGACATACAGATAGCATATCGAGTAATCGTTAGGGTTAGGTCGATTTAATTCGTGGAAAAAAACGTGGGATACGTTGAGAACGCAAACGTCTAACACGGTAGGTTTTTAAACTTTGTGAATACGATGAATCAGTTTATTTCGTGTGAAATGAGAACACGCGGACAGGTTTAGGAAGTGATTATGCAGACGCAGTCTTCGTATCGAATAAGCGCATACCGGGTACATATTCAACAGACGAAAAGTGAATAGCGTTGTATATACGTATATATATATATATATATATATATATATATAGAGAGAGAGAGAGAGGAGAGAAGAGAGAGGGAGAGAGAGGAGAGTGAGAGAGAGAGAGAGAGGGAGAGAGGGAGGAAGAGGCGCGGCGAAAGGGAGAGAGAAAGGGAAAGAGAGAGATTAGCAGAGAGAGAGCGAGAGAGAGCAAGTTAGAGAGAGAGAGCAGAGAGAGAGAGAGAGATGAAAGAGAGAGAGGTGAGGAAGAAAGAGAGAAGACGAGCAGAGTAGATTTGAAACTCCGGTTAAGCTGTAGTAATCCACATGGCCCTGCTCACAGAGAGCAACGTTGCGACCGACACCGGTGGCCGCTTGCAACTATAATAGCTAACTCGTTCCGAGCGAGGGCGCCGCAAAGTACGCAACTTTAGCGAACGCCCCCGTCTGCCGTATTAGACGATGGAATTGACGAATGCTACATACGATAAAAGAATCATATACGCTTAATTAATTAATACATATTACACTATTTATACAACATCCGTCGATCGAACAGAATAAATTGCCTGTTTTAATGTTGTGCCTGTGTCTATAGTCGTCTATGTCATTCTTTATGCTTCACAAGAACGCTCCGTAAACTATTAACCAAACCGCGCTCATAAACGGGCAAGATTTCTTGAGAAACAAAGTTCTATACACACGAACGACAATCGGCATCAGTCTCCTTGCGCCTCGTTCGCCACGCAGTAATATTAATGTAGACAGCTGTGCCGTTGTCGAGGTCGCGCGCGCACACTCCCGATGGCTTGCCCCGAGAGATACGCGAATCGCACGCACGAATCGACATTCAGGCAAGTTCTCTCTGGTTCTCGCGTTACTGCCGTGGATGTTCGTTTGCGGTCGTCGGCGCGGCTGCGTAATCAGCTCGGTCGCCAGTCGGGCTTTACTGCCATGGTCGACCGTTGTCCCGACGCAGTGGTCGCGTCGAGTTATGTGATCGCGACCTAGCCGTGGATGGGTCGTCTCGGACCAGAGTTGACAACACGAGCATGACGGTCGCTCCTGATTCGAGGCAGCGTCTCGAGATCTGCATATCGACAAAAAACCTAGCGGCGCTCAGGACGAGATTTGCAACTGACTTCTAGCGGCGTTTTAATTCGGTCAGCACGGCGAGATCTACAAGCGACATCTAGCGCCGTTTTTCAATTTGCGGTCACGGGACCGGGCAAGAGTCTAACAACGACGATCTAGGCGGCGATTGGACGCATCAGCGTCGGCACATGCAGCTGGCGGCGCATCGAAACGCTGCCGGTCACTGTCGTCAGCCATGCCGCAAGGCTACATCTTAACGGGGTCGTAGAGTCAGAGTGACGCGAAGTGCTGAACGGTCACGTTGGCAAGACAAGCACGGGCTGGTTTCTACACAAGCCCTGGCATCTCATAAGGTTTACTGCGTGAAAATGTTCGTGGCGTGACGTAAGAACACGAGTGTGTGCGCTGTGCAGACAGGCGGGTCAAAGGCATGGCGGTAAGAAGGTACGATCTTACATATTTTAATATGAATTTAAACAAATGTAAAATTTTTTTTAAAATTTTGTTGTTGTTATTTTTTTATTTATTTTTTGGTTGCTTTTGTTTCAGCTTCCATCCTTTGGAAATCTATAAAAACTGCAATATATGACTCTCAGAATGAATGGTTAGCACATCGCGGGTGGTAGCAAAACACGACACGGCTAGTTAAATGTTAGCAGATGCATATGATTGTGTAGAACCAGCAGGCTCGTTGTCATGGCCACCGTGACGTCATGCACTTCGGTAATGCACTATCCCGACACTGACGTCCATGCCACTATGTCGATACTCCGGTCATCACATGCCGATACTACGTCTTGTTTCTGTATTTTTCTTGACAACATATTTTACTTCTCCATCGCTACGTCGTAACCTACAACGTTACTGACGTGCTGTGAATACTAACGGCAGGGGGTGAAATAATGACGAAATTTATGTCATTTATTTGACAAATTTGTGCTGACTAACATTATCATTTATCGTGACAAATTTGTGCATCCATTGCGCCCCTGAACTACGTCTAGCGAATACTACGTCATATGAATATACGTCTATGAACTACGTCGTATGAACTAGCTACGTCCTATGAAGTAGCTACGGTCTAATGATACTGACGATCTATGATACTGCACGTCTATGAATAGCTAACGTCTATAAATCAGACTACGTCTATGAATACTACGTCTATGAATACTACGTCTATGAATACTACGTCTATGAATACTACGTCTATGAATACTACGTCTATGAATACTACGTCTATGAATACTACGTCTATAAATACTACGTCTATAAATACTACGTCTATGGCAATACTAGTGTCTTATAATACTCGTCTATGAATACTACTGGGGTTATAGAATACGTACTGTCTATGAATTACTACGTCTATAAGATACTACGTATAGTAAATACTACGGTCTA
Source organism: Priapulus caudatus (assembly GCF_000485595.1). NCBI lineage: Eukaryota > Metazoa > Priapulida > Priapulimorpha > Priapulimorphida > Priapulidae > Priapulus > Priapulus caudatus. The sequence continues at coordinate 96,496 of NW_014577357.1, forward strand.
TAAATACTACCGTCTATGGCATACTGACGATCTAGTGAGATACGCTTACGGTGCCTATGAAGTACTACGTCTATCGAAATCTAGGATATACGTCTATGATACTCAGGTCTACTAAGATAACTACCGTCTATAATAGCTAGCCGTCTATAACGATGTACTTTCGTCTATAATATGATCGTCTATAGATACTACGTCTCATTAGAATCATCGATGTGTAATTCATGATTCAACATTGTGTTATGATGTTCAACGTGGCCAGACAAGCTCGCGACGATGACAGTTGAATAGCAGACACAGCTCACCGTGCTTCCGCATGTCGCGGCCCAGGCCGCACGTGGGCACCCTGCGCGCAGACGAACGTACGGGCATTCTGCGAGCGTCGCACCATCCGGGCATGCGGCCCGAGACGTACCGTAGGGGGCGGGCCGCTGCGGAGACAAGAAGCGGAAGTCACATCTAAAGCACGGGTGAACAGAGATATGAATTCACATGGTTATACACTAGTGACATTGTAGTCTCATTGTGTAACGTAACACAAACATGAGCACGGATACGCTATGTACTAAATGGTTAAAATGTACAAGATTTTCAAGAGCGCAATTCTTAAATGCACGATTTAAAATTAGCATTAACCGAGTATGAATAAGCAGACAAGCAATGCAATAAACATTACGATGTTCAATTAGAGTAATAGTGTAAATAACGCGAGAAAAAACACAAAACGCACAGGTATTGGTGAAATAAAATAACACGACAATAAAACCATTAAGAGCGCAGGAATATCGCCCAAACCAGTGAACCACGGAATGTGAACACGGTGACAGTCGCTCGGATAATTAACAAGGTTGTCGGTAATAACCGGATTTCTGGCTAATTTCATGAACGAAAAGTTTAAATCCTTCTTGCTTGGATTAAGTACGACACACGCTTTGAGCAAGGCCACGAGACGCTGTATTTATATGAGAACATTAAAAGGGCGAGGGTGAGAAAGCTTCATTGGCTGATTAAGTACGACAACGCTTGAGCAAGCCACGAGACGCTGTATTTATATGAGAACATTAAAAGGGCGAGGGTGAGTAAGCTTCATTATTGCAAGTCTACTCACGCATATTATATGGCGATATGTACGCGGGGGGAAAACACGCGTATACGAAATGTAATCGTTTAGCCTGAAAGATATATCGATAATCACCATGATAATTAAAAACCAAACTAGCTGCAAATCAAGCCTATGGTTACCACCGGAAAATACTACGGAAGCCACACGGCAAAATTATAGTAAACACACGGCGACATTATAGTAAACACACGGCAACATTATAGTAAACACACGGCAACATTATAGTAAACACACGGCAACATTATAGTAAACACAGGGCAACACTACGACACATACATGGCAACACTACCTTAACTAAAATTGCGGCAACCACATGGCAACACTACGAAAATTACTCGGCAACATTATGGTTGCCACATGGCAACATTACGACAACTACACGGTAACGCTACCTATACCTTAACCAACACTATAATACGGTTATCACGCGACAACAATACTACAACCACACGGAAACATTACGGCAACCACAAAACAATATTGCGGCAACCACACGGCAACTTTGCGGAAACCACACGGCAACATTGCGGCAACAACAAAACAACATTGCGGCAATCGGTGGAAAACATTATGGCAACTACACGTCAACACTACAGCGTGTCAAACCTTGTATCGCCGACGGAGCGACCGAGCATGCGCGGTAGGTAGGGCGTCACGGACGGGTCGGCGTTCACTTCCCGGTTCTGTAGAGATCGGCCGACTATCCTAGGCAACATGGCGCGCTTCTCATTCGAGTACGGGTATTCTACACAACACGGAAAAAAACGGAAAGACGTAAAAAAAACGCGGATTAAATATGATCGGGAGTGAATAATAATAGATTATTATTAATAATTATTATTATTAATCTATTATTATTAGCTTCTGATATGATATCGGGGAATGGGAATAGAGCAGATGGGTGGCGTATGTTGCGAGGGAGGAGGTAATTAAAACGGATTCGACCACGCATGGCGGAGCAACTTGATTTAAAATCCTCCTTTGCCAACTCGTTGCGCGAGCTAACTCATGCAAACACGCAGCTGGTTCGTAATATTCGTCAATTATTATAAATTTATGCTAATTTTTTCTCTATTCTCTCTCTCTCTCTCTCTCTCTCTCTCTCTCTCTCTCTCTCTCTATCTCTCTCTCTCTCTCTCTCTCTCTCTGTCTCTCTCTCTCTCTCTCTCTCTCTCTGTGTCTATCTCTCTCTCTCTCTCTCTCTCTCTCTGTCTTTCTCTCTCGCGCTCTCTCTCTCTCTGTGTCTATCTCTCTCTCTCTCTCTCTCTCTCTCTGTCTTTCTCTCTCGCGCTCTCTCTCTCTCTGTGTCTATCTCTCTCTCTCTCTCTCTCTCTCTCTGTCTTTCTCTCTCGCGCTC
>NW_014577357.1:100389-102347 GCF_000485595.1 Priapulus caudatus
AAAGAGAGAGAGAGAGAAAGAGAGAGAAAGAGGGAGAGAGAGAGAGAGAGAGAGAGAGAGAGAGAGAGAGAGAGAGAGAGAGAAAGATGGAAAGAGTGCGGCAGAGGGGTAGAGAGAGAACGGGGAAAAAGAAAGCGAAAAAGCAAACGGGAAAAGGTAGAGAAATGAGATCGAGATAGATAGAAAAGAACAGATATAGAGAGAAAGGGAGAGAGTGGGGCAGAGAGACTGAGAGAGAAGTGGCGAGAGAAAGTGGAAAGAAAAGACTGAGAGAAAAAGAGAGATAAAGGGAGAGCTAGAAAAAAAGGAAGTGACATAAAGAAGAATTGAGAGCGAAATAACAAGGATGGATAAAGAAAGAGAGAGAGAGCGCGCGCGAGAGAGAGAGATAGGGAAAGGAGAAGAGACAGAGACAGATAAAAGCGAGAGATAAAAGAGAGAGTCAGAAAGAGAATGAAAGAGGACCTTTAAATATTATCGAGGCAGAGAGAGAGAGAGAGACAACGAGAAGGAGAGGGTTGCACGAGAAATGGTGTAGATAGAAAGCGAGAATTAAGAGTAAAGGCAAGAGAGCGAGCGAGGAAGACTGAATCAAGCAATAGAAATAGGGACAGTGCACAGCGAAACACAGTATTAGAGAGAGGCAGTGACGTTAACAATGACCAGAAATCTCAGTTCTCCTATTTAATGCCACACCTAGCTCACGAAATATCGTACTTGGTGTGCCTTGATCAGCAAAACAAAATCTTCTAACAAAATATCGATGACCTAGAGACGCAAGAGTGACGGCCAAACAATTTCTTCGTTGTTTTGCCATTGCCGGAAAAGACCGCGAAAGTCCACTCAGCATTCAGACTAGTGTCTCAAACCACGAGGAGGTTTGCACTGCGACGGTGGCGCTATCTGCCGTGCTAATTGCGGCACGATTCGTTGATTCCGAGTCTAGCGTAATTACTAATCGAATCAACGCGAAGTGAGATTGCGGCCAAAGTTCAGAGACCACGTTTCTAACGCCACTGTTGGTGTCCGCTCTCTCTTACTCTCTATCACTTTCTCTCTCTCTCTCTCTCTCTCTCTCTCTCTCTCTCTCTCTCTCTCTCTCTCTCTCAATACTACGTCTATAAATACTTCGTCTATAAATACTTCGTCTATAAATACTACGTCTATTAAATCATGATGTCGTAATTCATGATTCAACAATGTCTATGATTTCAATGGCCAGCAAGCTTGCGACGATGACATGAATACAGACACACTCACCGTCTCCCATGTCGCGGCCCAGCCGCACGGTGGGCACCCTGCCCAGACGAACTACGGGCATTCTGCCGAGTCGCACCACGGGCATGCGGCCGAGACGTACCGTAGGGGCGGCCCTGCCGGAGACAAGAACGTGAAATCACATTACAAGCACGGGTGAACACAGATATGAATTCACATGGGTATACACTAGTGTACATTGTAGTCTACATTGTGTAACGTAACACAAGAATGAGCACGGATACCTATTACTAATGTTAAACATGTACAAGATTTTCAAGCGCAAATTTAAATCAGATATATAAATTAGCATTAACACGAGTATGAATAAGCACCAGCATGAATAAACATACGTGTCAATTACGAAATGTGTAAAATAACGCGAGAAAAAACACAAAACGCACAGTATTTAAATAAAATAACACGACAATAAAACCATTAAGAGCGCAGGAATAACCCCAAACATGAACAAGAATGTGAACACGTGACAGTCGATCGATAATAACAAGGTTGTCGGTAAATTACGGATGCTAATTATGAACGAAAAGTTTAAATCATTCTTGGCTGATTAAGTACGACAACGCTTGAGCAAGCCACGAGACGCTGTATTTATATGAGAACATTAAAAGGGCGAGGGTGAGAAAGCTTCATTGGCTGATTAAGTACGACAACGCTTGAGCAAGCCACGAGACGCTGTATTT
>NW_014577357.1:102357-107357 GCF_000485595.1 Priapulus caudatus
GTGTGTGCGTGCGTGCGTGCGTGTGTGTGCGTGCGTGTGTGTGTGCGCGTGTGTGTGCGTGCGTGCGTGTGTGTGCGTGCGTGCGCGTGCGTGTGTGTGCGTGCGTGCGTGCGCGCGCGTGCGTGGGTGTGTGTGTGCGTGGGTGTGTGCGTGTGTGCGTGTGCGTGTGTGTGTGCGTTTGCGCGCGCGTGCGTGTGTGGGCACTCGCTTTACAGTCTCGTGGTAGCAAGGGAGACCTCACTGCGAAGGTGACCAGTGTCCTTGGGTGCCATAAGTAGCAGCCGTAGTAGTAGTAGTAGCAGCAGCAGTAGCAGTAGTAGTAGCAGCAGTAGCAGCAGTAGTAGCAGCAGTAGTAGCAGTAGTAGTAGCAGTCGCAGTAGTAGCAGCAGCAGTAGTAGCAGTCGCAGTAGTAGTAGCACTAGTAGCAGTAGCAGTAGCAGTAGTAGTAAGCAGCGTGTCCTGTGTGTTCCAGCATCGCCTGTTGATGCCGTATGAACGCAACCTGGGTCGACAGCTCCCTCGCAAAGCGTCTGCTCTGATAACAACTGACACAGATATCGGTCGGATACGCGTGCTCGTCGCTGCTATTGGCCCACAACCCTATCATGTTGTTTCTTTAGTTAGATATACGTGGGTTTATGTATAAATAGCATTAAGAGGATTTTTTGGTTGTTTGTCCTTTAGCAGTAGCGGCGCACCCTCGAAACGTGACACGGTTTTGCAGGTTTTACCGTTTCATACAGTATATTGGAAATTTTGTGCGCGTTTAGCTATAGCTAGATTTTCCTTAATTTTTATAATTTCAAATAAAAAAAGTTAAAACTAGTATTTCATTTCCGTTTCGCAGTACTGTATTTGGTATCATTTACACGCGTGCGCACGCTTCTTTGACCTTGGTGCACTAAAACTGGGTGGACATATCCTTATCGACCTGGAAGGTGGTCAGATATTCACTACAAATTCTAGTTTTTGAGTTTGCGTATAATGTGGGGGCGAATGTGGGTGGATGATTTCTACAGAATCCTGTGGTTATACTACTACCTTTCGATTGAACATCTTCCTGTTCCTAACCCTCCCTCACTGGACTCATTCTGGACCCCTACTGCCTAGATCCCATCTCTGTCTCTCTCTCTCGTCTCTCGTCTCTCTCTCTCTCTCTCTCTCTCTCTCTCTCTCTCTCTCTCTCTCTCTCTCTCTCTCTCTCTCTCTCTCTCTCTCTCTCTCTCTCTCTCTCTCTCTCTCTCTCTCTCTCTCTCGAGAGAGAGAGAGAGAGAGAGAGAGAGAGAGAGAGAGATCTCCTCTCATACTCTCTCACTCTCTCACTCTCTCACTCTCTCACTTTCTCACTCCCTGTCTCGCGGACTGGCTCTCTCGCTTTCGAATGATATCCCCCTCCCCCCTCTCACACTCTCCATCACCTCCAACTCTCTCACCTCCATCTATCTCTCTGGTACATACTCTTTTTCTTTCGTTCCCTCAACGTTCGCTCTCTATCTGAACGTACCTCGGCAAGCCCAATACTTTCCCAAGATACTAACCCAAGATATTTTCAAAGCGTGAAAGAACCGCGTTGTATATAATCGAAAAGTCTACATATCCCATTTGTAATCCTCAAAAAAATGTAACGTGGTTATAATGAACTATTTGAGGATGATAGATTTGAAAGTAAGCACATTCACACTAAGATTGGAAGCTACTGCAAATGACACTGCTCCTAACATAATAAACTATGACAGATTGCACTATAACGTCTAACATAGACGGTTCCGATACTAAGCTATGTGGCTAATACGGGCCTGGCAATAATATAAAAAAACTCTTGCAGATATAGCTATTGCGCAATGATAGAAAATTATTACAAACAATCCCGAAACAAATAAAGTATAGTAAGCTACTACAGATAGCCATGTTACTGTGATAGGCCACTACTGCAATTGTTTGCATAAAACCACCACAACTATGCGCAAAATAAAGATGTGAACCTATTAACTGCTAACGCCGTGACCATTATTATATTATACTACTGCACGTAATAGCACGATGAAGATCTGTTACTGGTAGCCCCACCACACAGAGCAGAAAAAAATAGAGACATGCGCGACATGTGTGTAGGCCCAGTAAATAATTAGTGCCAACGCTTCTCTCCCTATAAAACAAAGGTATATGTAAATCAATTATTGAAACAAACAACTACCAGTCTGATAAAAAAAATGAAATAAATGAATTTGATTTATGGTTATGAGAAATACCGCATTGTATATTGTGAAGCGCATGTCAGGTGACATTATATAAGCTCCCATATTGTCCGTTGAGATTTAACGTTGCCATGCTACAACTAACATAAACTCCACCCCGTAGGTACATTGAACGGCGGTCGCGACGTTATGGTTACGATTACGGTTTTAGATTTACGGCTCTCTGACCCTAATGTGTAGACTTTTGGCAATGATGAAGATAGTAATGTGTAGATGAAGAGCCCATTTACGTATTACATTGATTTTACATATAATGTAACGATTAATATCGAAGTACTTATTCGACGCCATTATGAAAATATTATGGACAAATTATAGCTGATGAAAAGTTTTACGAGAGTTTGCGTTCGTTAATATTAGAAACTTGCCATTAGATACCGTTTAAGGCTGCGATAAAATAGCCATTCGCGCAACGCAAATTTAACTAAATTTGCTTGCTGCTAACTGACTAAAGACCTTGCTATAGACGCTATTAAATAATACGACATTGGCACAGATCAACAATAGGAAGGAGGGCGTTTTAAACCAAACCTAGTTATATACTAAGAATACTAATATTGCTATGAACTCGAGAAAACAGGAATACGACACCGTGATGAGTTTACAGACAAGCAATGGGCGGAATTCTCACGACGTATGTGAGAAACGCGTATATTTAGGTACTCACCGCATACAATAACGCATACACAGACAGCCAGCACGGTCGCGAAAAGCTGCCACGAGCTACTCGTTGACGTCATCATCATTGTCGTCGAAGTCTTCTGCTGTTTGGACACGTGTAACGCGTTGGCTGCCTGCTCAAGCTACTAGCTTCTCTTCTCCTGGCAGGTTCTTTGTTTCGTGCTGCTCCGTGTGTCGCTACTAGTGCGTCTGCTACCGTCCGCGTATATATACATATATATATGCATACACACGACGTCGGCCCTCGTGGTCGCTAGCTGCGCTCCTGACATCGCTCGCGCGCGCGCACCGTCTCTGAGGGATGGCATTGGCTGGACGCGGACGGGTGGGCGCTGAAACTGGTCGGTCGGTCGGTGTGTGTGTCGGTCGCCATGGGGTGGTAATAGGAAGGTTAGAGGTAGCCTGTTAATCCAGGCTGTGCTAATCGGTGCTCGGCGGAGATGTGACGCAAACGGGATTGCGCGCAGGCGGTGATACGCTGCGAAAATACACCTACTCGCGTGAGTCTGCGTGCGTGCGTGCGTGCGTGCGTGCGTGCGTGCGTGTGTCTATACACGTACGTCCCCTGGTGCGGGCGTTTGTGTGTACGTGGGGGTGGCGGTGTTGCATATTTTATTATTACTGTTAAGATGAAAAATAATGATAGCGACGACGCCGATAATAGTAATGACGACGACGACGATGACGACGACGACGACGACGACGACGACGACGACCATGATGATGATTAGCGTTATTATTGGTAGTGGCTAGTACCTATAGCAAACATCACTGTTGCTATTGCTAGTGTTTGTTACGGCTAGTGTTTGTTCGTGTCGTGTCTCCGACGTCTATTTCGGTATGATGACGTTAGGGGACGGCCGACGACGACGGCCGGTGACGTCATACTGCCGCTCACCGATTGTCACACGCCGCGCCGCGTATCAAACTCACAGCGAATCCGACCGTCAAAATTGAAGCCAATTTTTCAGTGTAATTGGCTTCAGTAGCGAGTGGGCGGCCGCTGGTAGTAAGCTAATGCCCGTGTTTGCGGTGTTTACGCAAGCGGCTTCGAACAAACCACGCCCGCCAAAATGTCGCGCCTGACACGCACACACGACAGCGCCTAATAACAGGGACTGCGCATGCGCACACCCACACCGTTATGTAGCTGCGTGCTGATTGATTATAGGCCATCATGGACTGAACAATAATAAATGCACACGCCGTCCCTCAAGTATCATATAGGAAAAAACGCCATATTTAGCTTGAAATCGCATTGATAATTTATTTTAAATTCAAGTGCCTCGTTATTACAAGATTCTTATGGGCGAAATCAAAAGCTTGCATACTATACGAAAACGTTTGCTTGGCATATGATGTTTAAGCGGAAAAGTAACAACATAAATTACTTCGCATGATCTCACTCTCACACACCTGCTGCTGGTAAAATGTCTTATTACTCTTGCATTGCGTACATGATTGCATAGATTCCTCTCGTGAGAACGCAGGTTTCCCAAAACTAATGACATAATAACAATGCACCATATTGCAAAAGACACAGGTTCCTGTCATTAAACGCGTTAAAATTAAACCATACACGCATGCACACACACACGCGCGCACACACGCACACACATGTATATGCTTTCATGTTTTTAGTCGTAAGTAACATTCATATATAATAATAAATATTTATTTATTCATTTTCAATTATTTATCTAAGGTAAACGTGAAGATTCATGCTCTGTGACATTTCATGGCCCGAACGTTGCACGTGGTGATACACGTATACGCTGCAGCAAAGGGCGCGCGGGGAGTAAGTTAGGGTTAGGGTCAGGGTCAGGGTTAGGGTTAGGGTCAGGGTTAGGGTTAGGGTTAGGGTTAGGGTCAGGGTTAGGGTTAGGGTTAGGATTAGGGTTAGGGTTAGGATTAAGGTTAGGGTTAGGGTTAGGCACAGGGGGCACATGGGCGGGGGGGGAGTAAGTTGGGCTTCCCTTCTTCCTCCTCTTTCCGCCCTACACCTACACCCCGCCCCCTGGGTTGTTCGCCATGACGTCATGGATCCAGTCGACGTAGGAGGCG
>NW_014577357.1:113682-127723 GCF_000485595.1 Priapulus caudatus
GTGTGTGTGTGTGTGTGTGTGTGTGTGTGTGTGTGTGTGTGTGTGTGTGTGTGTGTGCGTGTGTGTGTGAAAGTTATGTGGAAGGCGTTGGTATTGGTGATTCAGAATGCTATGCGGCTATAGCACGAAAGAAAACACGGCAGCTCAAGATATTCACTTAATCATATCTGAGCGTGGGTTTAGATCACTGAATATGTGTCACCCGTGTGAGGGCGACAATTCTGAGCACGTGGCCAAGAAGACTACTCGGAATTCAGGGAAGCCTATGGTAAAACATGCACGAGTATCCCTGGTGTGACTCTTAATGTTTTCGATTAACGGATCGAGACCGTTTGCGACTGTTGTATTGCCCTGACATTAATTTTGTTTCTATCTCCATCTCTCTATATCACCATCTATTCTCTATCTCTATCTATATCTCGCGATTCTTGGTCGCTGTCTCTCTCTCTCTTTCTGTTATCTCATTTTTTCGTGACCGGGCTTACGAACTCTTGTAGCCGTTCGCTTCGCTAGTCAATAGACCTAGTCCATTTCTTTTTAATCAGATTGCACAATTCACCGCGTTCGTCTTTCCACATTAATTGGCCTCTCAGACGGGTGTGATTGACAACCAGTTCTAACCAATCATTGCTGCTATGGGACGTTCCCGAAGTAATACCTGGCGACGAAGTGCGGCGCAAACTCGACATTTTTGTTGTGCGCACATGAAAACGGACGCTAACTGGTCCAGCTTGGGCGACCTGCCAGCAATATCCATGCGCCGTGTTTACCTTCTTCATGTGGGGAGGCCCCCGTTGTACCTGTGACGCATTTTCATCCAGAGGCAAAAGCATTCTTACCAGCTATCTAAGTACTCCAGCAGAGTAGGCCCAAGGTCTGAGTATTTGAAACGTATTCGAAATACGGCCAGCCGAACGGCACGTTTGACCAAACATGCAACACACAATGGCCGTGTTTACCACACAATAACGCGACATCGAAACTACAGACCTTTGCATTTGGCAAAATCATCCAGCCTGTTTGCTGAGAACTGATATGCCGGTAATTACAATGAACTTGTTTGAAAGACGACGTAATTCGACCCAGAAATCACCACTTGTCGGCGCCACAGTCCATTTACGTCTGCTAACCTTTTTGGACCGTTTTAGCCAGGGAGGACAAACACCAGCCTGGGGGCGGGAAGCGTGATTTTTTTTTTCTAGGATAATCAAGAACACAGGGCTCTAGTGAGCGCTGCCATTAGTTGATACAAATCACGTGCCTCAAACTCCTGTTTTGTGAGACAGTGAGACAGAGTGAGACAGAGTGAGACAGAGTGAGACAGACAGTCGGTTACGTACGTGGTTAGAAACATTAACTGGGCCACCATAAGCGACAATGGCAATTTTCGTCCATTACAACACAATAGTTCGTAGACACAACGGTTTCAGAATTTGAAACAGTAGAATTTCTGGGATATTATCAGCTCTTCCTTACTAGAACAATGTAATTTTTTCTCTGTTTTTGTTAATGTAGCACTGATATGAAGAGAGAGAGGGAGAGTAATATGTGAGTATTGCTAGTAGGCCTAGAGAGCAATTGTAGCTTGTATCCATGGTGCGAGAATAAAACCTGAAATAGCATTGGAAGCTGTCACATACGCTGCGTTTTGATTCTTCGCATCTACTACGCTCTTTGCATTGCACCCTAACACACTTTCATTGATAAATCTCATCGTGAGCGTTACCGTTGTGGTTGTGGAGGTTTTTTTCTACCCAGCTTCGCTGACAACACAGATGCGCGTCGGCCACAGGCTCCAGATCCATCATCCTGCAGGCTATTTATAAGTCCTGGAACGGTGGAAATGCGGGGTAACCGCGGTAAAAAAAATGTGTCGCATTGTCTACTCGGTATGAACCAAAACGAAAATAAAAATACAAATAATTAGCAAGTAACGGTGTTTGTAAAATTACATCACAGACCCACAGTCAATTACACTATGTCCAACGATTACCAATAACAAATCACAACATATGAATACTATTAAGATATCGTGAGAGGAATCCTCAGAATTAAAAATTGTGTGTACTTGTGTATTTTATTCTATAACTAAATACTATGTGTACTTGTCAATGCGGGTACTTGTTATGACAACATACTTGAATTAGCAGATAAAGGCAAATTAACGTGTGGAATATTCCTAGATTTATCAAAGGCATTCGATACTGTTCAACACAGTATATTACTAGGTAAATTAGAACATTACGAAATTAGGGGGGGTAGGATTAAAGCTGTTTGAAAATTACTTAAAAAATAGGAAGCAGTTTACATCTATAGGTAATGTGAAATCTAATCTGGTTGATATTACGTGTGGGGTTCCTCAAGGATCGACTTTAGGACCATTGCTTTTCCTAATTTATATTAATGACCTACCTAATGCATCTGCCTTTAACACTAGATTGTTTGCTGATGATACCAATTTATTTATTTCGGAAGATAACATAATGGATCTGGAAAATATAGTAAATGTGGAGATAGATAAGATTAATAATTGGATGCTGGCTAATAGGCTCTCAATAAACTATGGTAAGACGAAATACATGATCATATCAAATAAAAAAATTAATAGAAACTTATTTAATATTACCATCGACAACCAGAGCATAGAACAGACACAATCAATAAAATATTTGGGTGTATATATAGATAATAATTTAAAATGGTCATCGCATATAAAGGTTCTCAGTACAAAACTTGCTAAAGTGGCTGGAATTATATCTAGACTAAGACATTATACAGATACATCTACTCTCCTTCAGGTTTATTATGCTTTAGCATACCCATATCTACATTATGCAGTGCTGAGCTGGGCATCATCACCTAAATATATTCTACATCCAGTAAGAGTTATTCACAATAAAATTATAAAATATATAGCGTTCGGGAAATATCAAGAACATGTTACTCAATATTATAAAAAATTAAATCTATTGAAACTAGAAGACATCTATACTTTGGAACTTGGGAAATTTATGCATAAATTTCACAATAATAAACTACCGATCTTATATAGAGCATACTTTATTAAAGTTAATGATATTCATCCTTATATTACACGTTATTCAGTTCACTCTCAATATCATCTCCCTCGTACTCTAACATCATTAGGACAAAACACACTAAAATTCAAAGTAAAGTGCTGGAACGATATACCTCAATCAATAAAAGTTAACAATCTGAATTCCTTTAAATTTAATCTTAAGAAATTTCTTATTAATAAATATACGTAGAAACTATTGTATTAAATTGAAGATATTTTATATTAAATAAGGTATGCAAATTAATATCAAATTATATCTATATTATATTTATTTTTTACAGCATTGTATATAGTCTATCCGGTGTTTCATATATAAGATCAAATTGTATATATACATATATGTAAAGTAATGTAACGTACGTAATGTTGTTGTTTGTTGTTTTTTTGTAATTATAAACTATCGTATGTTTTACAATGTGTCGTAATGCCATACCACGCTATGTAATGTAAATATTATATATCATCATGTCTTGTCATGTCTTATGTATTATATTGTCATATCATGGCATGTATTGTAGATTGTATTACGTCTGGTATTGTTATGGTTTGTATGTGTTGTAATCATCTGATCAGGTCATGTTTATATGTAAACATCATATATCATCATATCTTGTAATGTCATACGTTTTATAAAATTGGTCTAATTGTAATGTGTTGTATTGTGTTGTATTGTTTAATGTCATGTCATGTATAGTAATATAATATAACGTCGTGTATTGTACGTAGTACAACGTTGTGTATTGTGATGAATTGTATGTGCTGTTGTCATCAGATCAAATCATGTATAGCTAATATCATTTAACATCGTGTCTTGGAAAGTAAACGGAGAACACTCCGTATACCGTGGCGCTGGTCTTCCGCTATTCCCCTGGATCGTATGTCACACTGACGGCTGTCGTATGTCCTGGATGTATACATGGCGTTAGCTCTAGTGCTATAGCCCGCGAACAGTTGCCGCAGGTCGCTGTACTAGAGCTAACATGGCGTGGCATTCCGAGCAGGATGCGTTACTCCGCTCGTGCGCTCACGACGCAGGGATGCCCGAGCACAGGCACTTGAAGCGTTTCAATAAAATATAATGCTAACTATATAAATACGAAATCTATTTACTACCAAATTCTTAATGTTTCTATACTCGCTTTCACCATGGGCGCAACCACTAGGAGGGTCGGGGGGGGGTCACGACTTTTATGTGGATCTCCCCAACTTCTGGAAGACCTTATTTTCTGGGGAGGTCCAAAATAGTCCGATAAGCGTTTATTATCGTAAAACATCCACATTTCACCGGTGAAAGTTAAAATAAATAAAACCCCCAGGTGGTCAAGTGCAGTGTGATAACTGTGATTCAGATTCAGATATCTAAATAGAACCCTTATTAATATCATTTAGATTCGACCTACATAGTACATTCAATCTCACGTGCATGAAACGAGCACGACATTCACCACGCGTTCGCAAGCCAACCGTGTCTATATAGCTACGCTGCGTTGTGTTATAGACACTAAAAAAAGGCCCATCTCCACACAAGCGGCGCGTCGCGGCGCGACACCGTTCACCCCTACCGGCAAAGTTCAAAACTATTATATCTTATGGCGCAGTCTCCACTGACACTGCATGGCGCCAGCCCGGTTTCACGGCGACGGCGAAAGTCAAAAGAGTTTGACTTTTGCCGGCTGACGTGACGGCGAAAAGACAATTGAACCAATCAACGCGATTGTTTTTTATCACGTGTTCTGGGATCGATATTGAAGCAATTGCAAAGGGTTTTGTTGAAAAGTGTGACTCAAGGAAGGTCACATTTGGTTTCTAGCACTGTTCTCTGTTTTCACTTGTCAGACATTTTTTCATCATTATTATTTTCCTCTTCATCTTAATCATGCTAACTGTGTCACACAGTTAGCACAGCTTGTGTGTAGCTTTACTACTAGTTAGCTTAATCTAATTAATAAAACATTTTGGTATTTTATGTATACATGATCCTAGTAATGTCATTCATGACATCACAATTATCCAAAACTTCCATCAACACGCTGAAATACGTGATATTGAACCAATACGTGATATTCGCTTGCCTGCAGATCACGTTGCTATTGGCTGCTTGGGACCCCTCCAACTTGCAACACGTGGTTGCGCCCTTGGCTTTCACCTATTATTGCCGACAGTTTCCTGTCAATTCCGTCCAAATCCTACGTGCAACCATATACGCTGCCCGCGCCATTGCTCTCGCGGCTTCACTGTTGCACGCTTACACTAATATATATATGAAAGAAAGTATAGAAACATTAAGAATTTGGTAGTAAATAGATTTCGTATTTAGTTAGCATTATATTTTATTGAAACGCTTCAAGTGCCTGCGTGCCCGAGAATGCTTCAACGATGCTAACGGAAGCGGTTAAAGAAACCTAAAGGAATCTGACCATCTATACATCATTAGTATCGAATATTAGACATGCGGCGTTAGCGGCAAGCTTGATTTACGTAGCGATGTATTACGTCAAGTATGAATTTCCCTCTGGTGTGTATACTTAGTGTATATATATTATATATAGGCCTACATATATATTATATCAAGGTGTTTATTAGCTCTTTTGTGTATACTTAGTGTATATATTATATATATAGGCCTACATATAATAATAGCGCCCGAGGAAAAGAAAAAAAATTGCGAGAGAGAGGAAGGGAGAGTCACATAGAGGGAGAGAGCGAGCGAGAAGGCGAAAAAAGGAAAAAAAAATATTAGAAAGAAAAGAAAGAGGGAGAGAAAAATTCCGCGTCCGCAATGTAATATTCCTTATATGTGCCTATTATATCTTCATGCTTACGCGTACATGTGTGCAACCGTGACTGCGCGTATGTGTGCGCATCTCCTTTTGCATTCCTCCCTCCCTCCGTCCCTCCCTCCTTTCTCTCATCTTTCCTTTCTCTTCCCTCTCACTCCCTTTCCTTCAGTCTTTGCACCCCTCTTCCAAATGGTATCGCCCATGACCAGTCAAGCGTGAAAAATCTTTCGCCAGAAATTGGCGGAATTTCGGCTGAAACTTTTTCACCCCAAAAGCACAAAAAGCGGATTTACGGCTATAATACGCGTTTTCACAGGCACAAAAACACACATACACACACACGCCCTGACGCGCACACGCGGGTGTGGTCGCACGCGCGCGTGCGCGTGTATTATTGGCGTAAATTCACATTTTGTGCCTGGGGAAGTGAAAAAGTTTCAGAGAGAGATGAGAGAGTGTGACAGGGAGAAAGACAAGGGTAGAGGGAGAGAGTGGGGAAGTAAGACAGCTAGATAGGGTAGATAGATGATTCTCGATTTTCATGATCATATTTGCTATTTTACTGCTTTGTTGTTCGTTATAGATAACGGTAATTTTATAGGGTTTCATTTTTAGCACACTCACAGCGACGGTGACGCCATCTATGCTATGCTCCAAGCTGCCCATATTGACGTCATACACGGCGTTGCTGAGAAAAAAATCACGTTGATATTATCCATTAATTAATCCGCTTAAAATTAATCCATTAATTTTTTTACGACGTTTTTAAGTTGCAGTAGTTAAGCAAGTGGAAACTGTAGTAATGATACATGAGAAGAGATATCGCAGACGTAGCGTCACGTGATCGCTGTCATAACCGTAGTAAGGCGCAACTTACGGTCAGCATATGTTTCCATTGCTCAGAGTGTGATCGTGACGTCACGCACAAACTCGGCAATCTCCTAAGGTCAATGCATACAGCCCAGAGACAATAGAACACTAATAGTTCTGTATAGAAATGTTCTGAATATATAATATCTTCTGATAGTAATCTGTTCTAGGGTCTCTGCATTCACCTACGGAGATAGCCGAGTTCGTGCGTGACGTCACGATCATACTCTGAGCTATGGAAACATATGCCGACTGCAACTTACTCGAAGAGGCAGTGAGCGGCAGTCAAAACCCAGCGCTCGTTTATTAGACTGCCTCCACATCTCATGATCGTCGATCCGTAGAAGATTTGCCTGAGCGCCACCTGGTGACATGATCGGAAATAAATGACTCGGTTGACGCAAATACGGCTCTCTCTCTCTCTCTCTCTCTCTCTCTCTCTCTCTCTCTCTTTCTTTCTTTCTTTTTTTATTTCTCTCTCTCTCTCTCTCTCTTTCTTTCTCTCTCTCTCTCTGTCGCTCTCTTCTCGCACACTCTCTCTCTCTCTCTCTCTCTTAATATATGACACACTGCATCCTCCTAACGTGAAAAACTTTTGGAACCACAATGAAATATCAACATTGTGGCATTAACAGATTTTGGACATCTATTTCCGCTTGCGATAGGTACTAGCACGCCCTGGTGAATGAAAATACGACATTTAGCGTAGAAGGCGTCAGAGACACATATAATCAGGAGTGAATAATAATATATCTATATAATCAATATAATAGATCTATGATTATTCACTCCTGATATGTTATCAGCACACGAGGTATATATACTACCCACCGCTCCGCAACTATACGCAGCACTCCGCCACACTATCAGCGATTACACAAATAAAAACAGCAATCCGGCTTTTTACGTAAGGAAACAATATTACGTCAGAGTTAACAAGTTCCAAGTCCTCTTGACAGATGCGAGTGGTTTGATTTGCTGTATAGCCAAGACGGGCGCCGCTATCACACAAACATGCAAAAACCTAAGAACTGCCTATTTTGTGAGTAAGTTAATAGGCGCATTATATGGTTAAGCATTCATTCATGTTTAATTAATTTCATATATGATATCAAGTCCATAATAGAGAATTTGTATTATGAAGTCTTGATAATTATTCATTTATAATAACTACCTGTGGGTCAAGCTATAATTATGCATGTAGTATGTAGTTTACGATCTGTGGAGCTTTTCTGGAATAGGTTTGGTTCGTAAGAAATTATGTGCAATAGGGGAGGAATGACCAAATTATTACAAATCCTAATTATCTTTAATATTCATGTTGATGTCATATTACTTTGCGTGTGTCAGCCACTGCCACGAAATAAATCATTGTAATACAGTTACAGTGATAACAGCAAATAGATAACATTTACCAACAAGGTTGGCTCATGTACCACCAATTCATGAGCAATTTCATATCACAAACAAGCGGGTGCCCTAATGCTTGCTGCTACATGTTTGAACTCAAATTCATTTATATTTTTCTTAAATAACTATTGTTGAATACTTCTGCTCAATTTTCCTTTTATAGACAATAAAAGCCAAAATTCTCTGTAATTTTTAACCTGGTGTAATTCGTAATATATCATCTAATGTGTACTACAGATTATTATTGTTCGATTAATTTGAGACCTTGTTTTGTTGAGGTGTCACGCCGTGATAAACGAAATAATCTCATCATCGACTCAAACAAATAGAATATCGGATTCTCTCCATGTCATTTATTAATGTACATCACTCCTCATACAGATATAGAATCAATCCCCTTGCTGACCGTATTTGCATGTGCTTCATTTATGCGACCATGGCGGAGGCTGTGTCGGATTCACTGTAAGCAGAAGAAAGCAAATTTGTAAGACTACAGCACTTGCGCAAAGCGCAAAAACGCAGAGACAGGTTGGGTCAGCATCGCACACATGACAAATTTGACGGCTGGAAATTGTCAACACACACAGTTATAGGTTGTGCGTTGCCGATCACTGTGTCATACAGTCGTCAGCATTCGATTCCTCTAAAGCGGTTACATTTCGAAACGACGGCTGTTGGGTACACAGAAAAGGAAATCATGCAGTGAACAACATGACTCCAATACAGCGACCCAAATCAATTTTCCCTTCATATCTGTGCAGGTAGTGGGAAGAGGCCACGGGCGCTGCGGTAAGCAAGTGAAGGGACGTGTTTCGCAACACAGATCAGATGCCTGTCACCGTTCACACTAAGTGTCGGCTATAACGAGATGTCAACGAGAATGTGCGGTCGTATCACACGCCGCCTTTTGCATCTACCCGTCTAGTAAAGAGCCACAACTAAGAACTTACTACTTCCAGTTTGGGGGAAGAACCCGCTTTCTCTTGTAGTATCTTGCGAGGCGGTGGATACGGCTCTCAAGAATCAGACGGAACTTTGCATCCCTGTCCTGTAACCGCAGAGAGACAAACACGTGTGAAACAGTCGGTCAAGGCAAGGCAAACCAAAAACAAGGCAAGCCCACGCGCGCTATGGTGTTTCGGACGTTTCTTCGGAAAGACACTGCACACTGCAGCTGCCCCGAATGGGTTCGCCGAGGTTTATGTTGCAGTTGTTTCTGTGGACCCACGACACGGTGGCAGCCATGTGTCCATATAAACACTGCTCGCGAGCGCGGCAGTTTTAACAAACCACCGCCGCGTTCAGCATCCGCGGCACAATTGAATCTAGCAAGCCAAAAAAGCGTAGCAGTTCCCTGGACGGACGTTTTCGACGAAATGTTTCAAATACAGGGCTACCGCTGGCGTTCACCACCTTCACAAAGTTCTGTAACCTAGTCCTTTGGGGCAACTACCGTGCAACAGTGCAACAACCTAGTTTTGTCTAGACTAAACTACATTATATCATTTTTATCTGACTACTTTATTAAAAAGTTTTCGTACACATTTTTTCCCCGGACCCATCACCTGTTTATGCCTTGCTTAGCACATACGATAAAGTTAACATTGGCTATAGTTTTTCATTGGTGGCTAATAAATAACTGGCGGCTTGACTCTAAGTTTAAAACATCCAGAGGGAGCCCTGAAATACCTTTCTGTTCCTTTCCAGATGCTTCCTCGCGGCCACACCCCTCTTGATCATGTGGTAAAGGTCATCGGGGATGTTGTGCGAAAGACCCTTCGTCTTGAGAACTCGTAGAATCTTGTTTCCGGTGACCCATCTCACTTGCGCAAAGCCATGTGAGTCCCTAAGGATCACACCTGTTACACAGTAAAGATAATTTCAGCCTATGGGGAAAATATCAAGCGGCCACGGTTGGGCGATTAAAGTCATGGCATATTCAGTTGACGTTGAGACATCGCATTCAATGAATGACTCACACTAATTGAAAAATTGTACTTGATACAACACACCAGCAAACATATTTTCTGGTTGACTTTAACCTCAGCCGTTCTCACTCTCCCATCTTCACCTGGATGAGCATCGACTATCTCACCGACCGACCATTCACCTCGTTGTGCATGATTATCAATCACTAACACCTGGTCACCCTTTCTCAGGTTCTCTGTTTCCTTAGTCCACTTCCTTCTGATTTGCTGGCTAGGCAAATATTCTGACACGAACTTCTTCCAAAATGAATCTACGATCAACTGCACATGTCTCCATTGCTTCCTACTGCCAAGTTCCTCTCCCTGACTGAACGCTACGGGGGGTAATGCTGAGTCCCGTCTACCCATCAGCAACATGTTCGGTGTTATCGGATCAACGTCAGCGACATTTGACCACGCGTAACCTAAAGGTTTTGAATTCATCAAACCTTCTACCACACAAAGCACTGTCTGCAGCAAGACTTCTGTCCCGACCCTATCCTTTAAGTAGCACATGATTGCATGCTTGACCGATCTGACTTCTCTCTCCCAGAGGCCTCCGAAGTGTGGAGCACCTGGCGGAATGAACTTAAAAGTCCACCTGCTGCCTTGCCAACTTCCCTTGAAGCTCTGTGCTCTTCAGCTCAAAACACTCCGATAACTCAGATTCTGCCCCTACAAAATTTGTCCCACAGTCAGACCACAACTCCGTAGGCAGACCCTTCCTAGCAACAAATCTCCTGAAAGCCATCAGGAATCCGTCGCTAGACATACTGTCCAACAACTCCAAATGCAAAGCCTTCGTCGTCATGCATTTGAAGATTACACCCCACTTCTTCTCTCTTGACCTCCTTACTTTAACCATCATCGGACCTCAGCAGTCCATGCCTGTACTATAAAATGGTGACAAGCCTACTCTCAACCTTGCTTCAGGGCGATCAGCCATCCTGGGCACTTCTGACTCTCCTCGCCATCGCCGACACTCCGGACATGACCAGAGAACAGCCTTTACGGCACTCAAGCACTTCAGGATCCAATATCTCCTTCTGATGTAAGCAAAAACCATTTAGCAGTCTGCGCTATGGTTGAAAACATCGCTATCAATCCGCTTTATCAACAACTTTGATATATGATGGCCAGGATCTAATACAATAGAATGAACGTCAACACCCTCAATACCTTGAGCCTTTCTTAAGCACCCACCAACTCGGATCAATCGCATCTCTTTGTCAAACTCTTACTGCTTCCGGCCACGGTCTTCCCATTTTCAAGTAACCTAAACTCTTCAGGAAAGCTTTCCTTCTGGACCCTTCTGAGCATCTCCGCCTCTAGATTCTGAATATCTGCAACCTCTAATATGCTTCCATTATTGGTCTGCCTTTTATAAGCCTCTAGCAACTCCTCCCAGCACTGGATATCGTCGATACCAATATCTACGTCTTGCTGAACATTTACACTACCACTGAAGGTTGCCTTTGCTTCTTCATCTTCATCACAACCCTGGTCTTCCAACCGTTGAGGCCATTCTCCCTCTGGCTTGGTAAGAAACTTTGGACCTGACATCCATCTCTTCTCCAACCCTTGAGCATTTATACCCCTAGATAGGTCATCAGCCGGGTTGTCAGTGCCTGCAACATGCCTCCAACTTGCTCCTCCAGTTTTGCCTTGAATCTCGGCCACCCTGACCGACACAAACAACTTGAACCAACCAGGTTTCTTGAGCCAACTCAACACGATCATGCTGTCAGAGATGAAATACAAGCCCTTGAATTCAAAGGTAGACTCTTGCACAATTGTCTCTGCCAGTCTTGCCGCAATGACAGCCGCCTGCAGTTCAAGCCTCGGTATGGTTAATCTCTTGAGAGGAGCAACCCTAGACTTAGAAGCCACCAATCGACATTCGTAGACTCCTTCTTTTACCAACCACCTAACATAAGCACATGCACCGAATGCCTTTTCCGATGCATCGCAAAACGCCACCAAGCAAACCTCACTGCCCGCTGCCGGTGGAGTCAGACATCTGAGAAACTTGAACTGCTCTACCCTCTTGAATTCCTCAAATATTTTCTTCCATTCTTATTTATCCTCTTCACTTAATGGTTCATCCCAATCGCCTCCTGCTAATCACTGCTGTTGCATCTTAATCTTTCCATTGATGATCACTGGGCCAACCAGTCCAACTGGATCATATACCTTGGCCATTACTCCTAGAACCCTACGCTTAGTGAACTTCTCAATGTCAATCTCAACCTTACACACAAAAGTGTCATCACTCGGGTTCCGACGAACACCTAACACCTTCTGTTCAGAGCTATGTCCTACTTCAACCATCTGTTTACCAACCACCTCAGGTCTTGCAACTTCAAGCTTATGAACTACTTCATACTTTGTACCTTCAGGCTTAGCAACTATTCCACCTTTTGCATCTTCAAGATCTATATTCGAGGACCACGCTTTGACCTCAAACCCACCTAAGCCTAGCAGTCTATCAACCTCTTGCGTTAGTGTTGTTTCTGCTTCCGACTTGACATATGGGCACATGTCATCCATGTAAGTGTTGGCTTCTATCACCTCTGCAGCTCGCGGGTATTCTTTTCGACTTTCATCCGCTGTCAGCCTCAGTGTAGTAATCGCCATGGTTCCAGCAGGCTTATCCCCAAACAACAACACCTGGTTGACATACACATCTGGTTCTCTGTCGACATCTAGATCTCTCCACAAATATCTATGCACATGCTGATCGATCATAGGTATCAATATCCTGTGATACATCTTGGAGATATCGCCAACCAATGCTACCTGGTTCTCCCTAAACCTTAGGATGACACCAAATAAGCTGCACAACAAATCTGGCCCCTTCATCCAGCAATCATTAATGCATTTGCCATTGTATCTGTTAGACAGTTAGATGCATTAAAGACAATTCTCAAGGGCGTACTGGAGCTATCCTTTTTCGCAACTGAATGGTGAGAAATATAGCAAACAGGGCCTTGATAACTCTCGACCTCTTCTGGCGTCAACTTGCGCGAAAATCATATCTCTACCATTTCTTGCATCTGCTTGTCATAAGCCTCTGCATGCCCTTTGCTTCTTAGCAGCCTCTTCTCTAGTCCAACTAGCATCTTCTTTGCCTAATACCGGTTATCCTCCAGATCACAGATCCTTAGCCCAAGGGTAGGAAACCATCCATTGATTACCGACTCAAGGTACAAGGTACAAGACTCCCCGATGATTTTGCCTTCCAGCTTCTCAGTGGCCCTTTCCAGGGACTTGCAGTCGCAAGGTCCTATGTCCACCCCTAGTGCTTCAGTGTTCCAAAAGTCATCCAGGTCGACTGGCTTCTTGATCTGCATATGCATAACCTGATTAGCTGCTGTGGCCTCTTCCCCTCCATACACTGTCCATCCTAGAGGAGTTCTCTGGGCGACAATACCGTTCGATTCAGATTCTTCACCTGCGAGCAAATGTGCATAGTTTACACCAATCAGAATATCTATTGGTCCACCTCTTCTTTTCAGGGTGCCTGGCTTCATCTTGAATAATCGCTCATTTGCTTTACGTCAACCTCTCTTACATCGTCGATGTGTCCCCTTTTATAAAGCTGAAATGCGGTGAGTCATGCTGTCTTCACCTCGCAGCGTTAGCTCATAGTGTTGATTGAAACTCTTCTTCAATTCCACCAACCTTCGTTATAATTGCAGCTACCGCTTTGCCCTTCAAGTTCAGCTTCCTTGCAAAATCTTTACTGATTAGAGTTCCCTGGGAACCTTTATCAAGCAAGACGCTGGACACTTCCTTTCCACCTTTCGTTAACACCTCCACATCCAAGATGCTCAACATAGGATCCTTATTCTTCGCCATGTTGAGATTTCCTATTTGTCCAACTTCCTTCTTCACGTGCAGGAGCTTGTGGTGGAATTCCTTACATGCCCCGT
>NW_014577357.1:128872-148161 GCF_000485595.1 Priapulus caudatus
TTGGGACACCTTCCTTTCTAACCTTTCCGTTTAAACACCTCAACATCCAAGATGCTCAACATAGGATCCTTATTCTTCGCCATGTTGAGATTCCCTATTTGTCCAACCTCCTTCCTCCCGTGCAGGAGCTTGTGGTGGAATTCCTTACATGCCCCGTTATCTGTTGTTTCACCACAAGCCTTCCTCTTAGAGCAGGTGGACTCCCTGTGCCCTCGCCCAGCTACCTTTAGACAAGAGTAACAGCATAGTTGTCATAGCACATCTTCCTCCTTTCAGGCGGCGAGGATTCCATCGAACAGTGCTGCACTGGTCCGTCCAGTGCTGATTGTTCTTGCAAACCCAACACTTGGAGGCGCTGGATACACCTTGTGTGAACGCAGCTGGTTTACAAGCATCTTATCATATTGCCTACTAGGTCTCATTCTCTCAGACGGTTTACTTAACCTCGCTCTCTCATCTCCAAAGACTGGATCTTCAACCTCATCAGCAACCCGCTTGATGAATCTAACTAAATCAGCCAGTCTGGCAACTCGCCCGAAATCTTCCCTAGCAACATGCACTGATGCTTCGGCTGCCAGATTTGCTGAAGACTCGCCATCACTTTCTTTAATCCTTTGATTTTCTGTTCTCCATCTATTTTGAAGAAACTTAGGCAACTTAGACACAATCTGCCTCAGACTGGCCCGGTTATCGAGCTCATTCAAATAGCCTAAAGCTTCCAGTGATTGCAGACAGTTCTCCAAGTCGGCAGCGTATCCGCTCAAGTTAGTTATGCTTACACTTTCTCTATCTATGACCTTGCTGATCCAGGCCTGGCTAACAACCACATTACTACCAAATCTTGACTCAGTGCGCACAGCCTGCAGCTGCGGATCTCCTGAATCGCTGTCTCCATATCCGAGACCCTCCTACACAGCTCCCTGCGCACTCCGCGTCTCAACCTCTGCGCCTGCTCCATGTTGTAGTTTCCCGCTATTTCCCCGTTCCGACCAACAAATTGAATTGTGCGGAAAGATGAGACTTGACTACAAGTCGACGAATACACCAAGAGAATCCGACTTTGATTGAGATGCTTTATTAACGTACCAATCGTATCAACGGTAGCTAGCATTCAATTCTGCAAAAACCAAATACGTACATGTGTTTAATATATGAGCGTGCTAACAATTCTAATATTCATAAACACCATAAATGAGTAAAATGACCCCTATCGAAATTATGCAAATTGCTTATTATGCCTGAATCATAGTAGATGCTAACTTACTGTTTCGCCGGATCTCTTAAACACCAGCTCCGTGAACAGAACAGCCTTACAACCTGAACAACAAATGTGAAATACACAAAATGTAATTTACAATATCAGCCGATTACAATGCTACATGCATACATACATATCAATACACCACAGGATTTCTGACTTCGAATTACCACAAGCTACTAATCTAACACATCATAAAAACCATTCTTCCACAATCTTGGTTAACATATTCATTATTGATCTCAGCGGCTTTCTATGCTACTACTCTCGCTTCAAACCAGTAATGATTAACCTATTTCTAATCATAGCCATAGAAACCGGCGTCTCTGAACATACAAAGTACATAATTAAGCTATTACACGGCTAGATAACATTACACTAGCGATCATCTATAGACGATACACCTTAATCATATTTACCTTTACATTCTCCACATGTCGCAACAAAACGCCGATTACTCCCGCGACACCAGAAACCTTGCTGTCTTTTGTTCTAAGAAAAGCCCTGCTTTTTTAATTGAAATCAACAGCAACGCCTTCTACCGGAGAAAATCATAAAGAAATCTTAACTACAATCCATAGACTCAGATGATTGTACAGTTACAGTGATAACAGCAAATAGATAACATTTACCAACAAGGTGGGTTCATGTACCACCAATTCATGAGCAATTTCATATTACAAACAAGCGGGTGCCTTAATGCTTGCTGCTACATGTTTGAACTCAAATTCATTTCTATTTTTCTTAAATAACTGTTGTTGAATACTCCTGCTCAATTTTCCTTTTATAGCCAATAAAAGTCGAAATTCTCTGTAATTTTTAACCTGGTGTAATTCGTAATATATCATCTAATAAATGTGTACTACAGATTATTTTGATTCGGATTAATTTGAGACCTTGTTTTATTGAGGTGTCACGCCGTGATAAACGAAATAATCTCAACATCGACTCAAACAAAAAGAATATTGGATTCTCTCCATGTCATTTATTAATGTACATCACTCCTCATACAGATATAGAATCAATCCCCTTGCTGACCGTATTTGCATGTGCTTCATTTATGCGACCATGGCGGAGGCTGTGTCGGATTCACTGTAAGCAGAAGAAAGCAAGTTTGTAAGGCTACGGCACTTGCGCAAGGCGCAAAAACGCGAGACAGGTTGGGTCACCATCGCACACATGACAAATTTGACGGCTGGAAATTGTCAACACACACAGCTATAGGTTGTGCGTTGCCGATCACTGTGAAATACAGTCGTCAGCACTCGATTCATCTAAAGCCGTTAGATTTCGAAACGACGGCTGTTGGGTACACAGAAAAGGAAATCATGCAGTGAACAACATGACTCCAATACAGCGACCCGAATCAATTTTCCCTTCATATCTGTGCAGGTAGTGGGAAGAGGCCACGGGCGCTGCGGTAAGCAAGTGAAGGGACGTGTTTCGCAACACAGATCAGATGCCTGTCACCGTTCACACTAAGTGTCGGCTATAACAAGATGTCAACGAGAATGTGCGGTCGTATCACACGCCGCCTTTTGCATCTACCAGTCTAGTAAAGAGCCACAACTAAGAACTTACTACTTCCAGTTTGGGGGAAGAACCCGCTTCCTCTTGTAGTATCTTGCGAGGCGGTGGATACGGCTCTCTACAAGAATCAGACGGAACTTTGCATCCCTGTCCTGTAACCGCAGAGAGACAAACACGTGTGAAACTGTCAGTCAGGCAAGGCCACGCGCGCGATGGTGTTTCGGACGTTTCTTCGGAAAGACACTGCACACTGCAGCTGCCCCGAATGGGTTCGCCGAGGTTTATGTTGCAGTTGTTTCTGAGGACCCACGACACGGTGGCAGCCATGTGTCCATAATAACACTGCTCGCGAGCGCGGCAGTTTTAACAAACCACCGCCGCATTCAGCATCCACGGCACAATTGAATCTAGCAGGCCAAGAAAGCGTAGCAGTTCCCGACGAAAGTTTTCGACGGCATGTTTCAAATACAGGGCTACCGCTGGCGTTCACCACCTTCGCAAAATTATGTAACCTAGACGGTTAGTCCTTTGGGGCAACTACCGTGCAACAGTGCAACAACCTAGTTTTGTCTAGACTAAACTACATTATTACATTTTTATTTGACTACTTTATTAAAAAGTTTTCATACATATTTTTTCCCCGGACCCATCACCTGTTTATGCCTTGCTTAGCAAATACGATAAAGTTAACATTGGCTGTAGTTTTTCATTGGTGGCTAATAAATAACTGGCAGCTTGACTCTAAGTTTAAAACATCCAGAGGGAGCCCTGAAATACCTTTCTGTTTCTTTCCAGATGCTTCCTCATGGCCACGGCCCTCTTGATCATGTGGTAAAGGTCATCGGGGATGTTGGGCGAAAGACCCTTCGTCTTGAGAACTCGTAGAATCTTGTTTCCGGTGACCCATCTCACTTGCGCAACGCCATGCGAGTCCCTAAGGATCACACCTGTTACACGGTAAAGATAATTTCAGCCTATGGGGAAAATATCAAGCAGCCACGGTTGGACAGTTAAAGTCGTGGCATATTCAGTTGACGTTGAAACATCAACGCATGCAATGGATGACTCACACTAATCGAGAAATTGTACTTGATACAACACACCAGCAAACTCTTTTTTGACGATTTTATGACTCACCAATCTGTGAGGGTCTTAATCCCTTCTTAGCAAGTTTGTATATCTGCTCTCTAACATCCTCTGGGGTTAGTTTAAGCCACTGAAAAAATCAGACCTAAATGACACATGCTAGATTGACTGACAATAGGTAACCGAGCCATATGATATTAACTTGAATTCTCGTGCTACACTGACACTATAACCATGTTTGAATCCAATGGCATATTTTCCAACTGTAAGATAATTTACAGAAAGAAATACCTGAACTTAGTAAACATGCTATCGATTCTAGAGATTAAGTCGGTTTATTGGAACTGGTCAACTGGCCTCTACAGAAACACAAGTTAAAGCAGTTAACACATTCAACGCTGCCGGTGTTAACAATGCACCTACCTCCCTGCGCTGGGATTTTCGTTACCGCGTATTCATCGTACCGTTTTTACCGCGTATTCACTTATTGATTTACCACATTTCCTTTGCAGGAAAGCTAACCAAACTGACACATTTACTCTGTATGAATGTTATCTCACCCGTACACATTCAAATATTATGGAAATCGTTCCCCTTCATAATAATATTGATATGAAAACAGGGCAAAAACGGACATTTCGTGCATTTTCGTCTCAAATGCCACCACACCAATAGATTCTCGAGTTTGTTACGATATCATTCGACAGTATACTATTCTTTCCAGTAAGAAATATGGCAACGCTTACACAGACCTGCCAACCCCATCTGATGATCATCAGTAATAATTATTGGATTTTTCCGTAACAAATAGGCATTTGTCAGTAACACCTTTTTGTCAGTCTTATTACAGTATAATAATAACATAATTAGCATAAAGATGTCATTTGGCAGTTCCAATTTATCTCTCACGGTGATTGGCTGAAAATAGCCTTCAGTGCGGTACTACTATTCCTGGATCCGTGACGTCATTCAAAATGGCTGCGCCCATAAACCAGACAGACGAGCGCATAACACAGCATAATTTACCATTTTCAGTGAGTACCGTTACGTTTTAAGAGCTATTAGTCTAAATCTACAGACACAGTAGTCATGTTACATGATAATAGTTGATTTTACACTGTGTTTATTTCTTTTTTTTGCATTAAAAAATATAAATTTCAGAGATTTCTTGCTGTCCGTAATTTTTCGAGGTCGTCCGTAACACCGTAATTTTGACTCGCGTCCGTAACAAATCACGGGTAATACGTAACAGTTGGCAGGTCTGCTTACACATGTGTGGGGTATGAACCTTGTTTTGTATTTCTACATGCAAAAATACCTCGCGAATTTACCTTGAGTCTCAAAACTCCTAATTTCACGTTCGAATCAACGGTAAAGCATTGTATTCGTTAGTTCATGTAAGACTGCAGTAATATAGACTGTCCCTGTTTAATTTCTATGTAGGTAGTGCCTGCCATCTGTTGGAAATCAGAGAAACAAAAACCAATAATCTATCTACGAGCTGACTCGTGGATCCGCGGGGAAAGTGTTAAGAGGGACACATGTTCCTAGCATATTTTCAGTTAAAATATTTAAAGTAATCATTACGAGAGTTTTCCAGTGTTTTCACCACTAATGATACCTACCGTTATTGCTTGCGTAACAGCAATTGTCTAGAGTAACAATGAAATGTCATAAAACCTTCATATTCACCAAAACATGCAATTTTTAAACTAGTTTTGTAAACAATCATTTGCTGTAATCTTAAAACTAGAGCCAGTAGTTTTGGACTAGCTAGTAGCCTAGTAGCACCAGTGCCTATCTGCCATAGACATAGTCTCTCTCAAATGCAGTTGTTTTCAATTTATAACCGACAATTTACAAGTCTACCAATTCTGCCATTATCGCGACACGATAAAATACATTGCTGTTACGATGTGATCATCCAATTTTCTATGCTATAAGCCTATAACTGCATAAAATCTTAGTGTTTTTAATGCTGGTGTAATCAGTGATATATCCGCCATGAGGTGAGACTATATTTTGCTAATTTTTTTTTGGTCGAGGGTTTCTGAGCAAAACTCTCGTAATACTGGCTTTAAATTATGCTACATAAATAATTTGTTTAATATTCATTAAAAATTGTTTTTTTACGTTTTTGACCAGACGGTGGCACCACTTCCAACGCAACCATTGACAGTGGCGCAACGCAACGTTTCGGCTGCAGGCTACAGACCGAGGGTGTTTCTTATCTATTACTTTACGAGGAGAAGGATTGCAATATCTTATAAACAACTCTTTAGTTTCAGTTATAATATGGACGAATTTGTCCTACAATAAAAATCGTTCAGTGAAATAGCAGTTAGTTATAATTGCACTTAAATTGTGATTAGCCCTCAGAGTGTAATGTGCAAAATAAATCGGAAAATGCGCAACTTTTTCATGCTGACAGCATAATTTCACGGTGTCAGGTCAGTGGTCAAACATAAAGATTTTGAAACTCAAAATTGTTTTATGACAAATGTCAATGCTTGATTACAGAAATGTTTAGGTATATACTATTATTTACGTACTTATTATCATAATATCCTCTAAAAGTCTAGGGTATAGTAGCCCTTTAATGCTATAGTGTTGGACAATACACTTTTCCAGCAAAAAAAGCATCATGCCACTTTTTTTATCAATCATTATTATAAATAACTATTAAAAAGAAATTATTGAGTTCACAGAAAGATACCGAAATTTTCAAGCTACGAATACCTTACCGTAGGCACGGATCTTCTATATGGTAGAGCCGACTGGGATATACCCTTTCTGCAAAGAAACAACATGACTATGGTAAATAACCATAACATATAGGTAAAACGTACAGTAAGCAATCCATTGGTCATTTCAAAACTAACCTACACAGCACTGGGGGTACTAGGCCAGGGTCGCAAACTAGGATCGAGCACTATTGCCTTTTGTCCGCACGCAGACGTTATAACTCCGCTTTACTAATCTGAGGGTGCGGGTTTAAGGTCTGCAGTCACCCTTGTAAAAATTGTTGCAATTTTTGTTGTGGGGATTGGATCGGTGAATCGAGTAGCACTGAGGGCGTGACGGGGGTATATCCGACCCAAAATATCAAGTACAGACCTTCTGTTTGTCAATATCGCTTTCCGAAGACTTTATCTCCGTTTCAGAACTTTGTTTTCATGCAATAATTCATCTTAGTAAGAGTAACTTTGATA
The DNA here is from genome assembly GCF_000485595.1 of Priapulus caudatus. Lineage (NCBI taxonomy): Eukaryota > Metazoa > Priapulida > Priapulimorpha > Priapulimorphida > Priapulidae > Priapulus > Priapulus caudatus. Next base: position 135,959 of record NW_014577357.1, read on the forward strand.
TTTTTGGCCATATTGGACCGATTTTTCGATCGGCCAATGAAATTCACTTCCGGTAGTTTCGGTTTCACTCAGAAATAATTAAGGCTGACATCTCTGTCAGCTTAAGGCTGACATCTCTGTCAGCTTAAGGCTGACATCTCTGTACACGATGAATGCTGACAAGATAAAACAACTCTATGGCGATATTGCTGAGGAAAAACCGCAAACTACCATGTTTCCTGTTGAACATCGGGAATAGCCGAAGTAACCGGAAGTGATTTCCATTGGTTGACAAATGTGAATTATGTGACAGACCATTTTGTTTGGATGTTTATATTTGCCATTAGATAAACAACTTGATATATTCTTGTTGTGGCCGCTACCAGGACATCATAGCGTGCATGCACGTAGATAAACGATTCAAGTTCCGATTAAAGTAAGTTCCACGCAATAGGATTGTATATATCGAGCGCATATATTACTTATAAGTTATAAGTGCCACCTCCAAACTGGAGGTGGCTTTCCGTGATCAAGATAAACAAGGCCACAGACCCCATTACTGGGGTCTGCGTCGGCTCGAACCATATTGCCATAGTGTTGGACAAAAATAACGTACACCACAAAATCATGTGGTGCCTAGCTCATAACTTCATAGCATTATTCATAGTTCAAGGTACATTAACGAAGTAGACATTCTAATGTTGATTAATTTGACAAATCAACGCTGCAGTATATAAGGTAGCTATTTTACAATTCAATTTTGGGCAAGGAAGCGAATGTCGGTAGGTATCACTCAGTCAGTATGGAAGACACTAACAAAATCCCATGCGTGATAAGTGATTACGACATCGCAAATAATAAATGAAAAAAATATTTTCACTTTTCACAAAATATAAGTAATTCTGTTCACTTTTTATGGTTAAATTGCTGCATTATACTTCTTATTTTACTCTATTGTTCGATGTAAATGTTGTGCCCAAACTTGGAATCTTGCACAAACTTGGAATTTCAGCGCATCCGCAGTTTGTGCAACCAATCTTGAGATTGCGCCAAAAACAGAGGTAAACAGAGCTTGCACAAACATATGATTATTAGGATTTCAAATGTTATATCATAACTATAAGGTCATATATACATTCTTTCCTTAATGTTTTTGGTACCTTTGTATAAATATTAAAAGATTATAATAAATAATTGGATAAATATGAGATAAATCTCTTCCTAGTTTGCACCATGCACACCACACACTCGATATGAGCGGTTGTTAAATCACCGACTGTTTTCAGTTTGCCCAATCTTGAGATTGGTCAGCCAAACTAGGAAATCCGCAGTTTGGGCAGCACAATCGCTGCACAATCTCGAGATTGTGCAGATTCCAAGTTTGGGTATGACATAAACATACAATCGTGACTCATACATAGCCCTAGCTCTAGTATTATAGCCCGAGTTCATTAACTGCCGCAGGGCTATAGAACATTGTCAGCTAGATTTCGCAACTGCAACCTGTCACCACATGTCCCCACGAAAAATGGATCGCAAAATGCAAAATTATCGGGCTTTTTTAACACTTATTTATCTACATGGACATCTCACCTATCTTTTTGAACACTTTCCACAACTTTACACCATGTATTTATCCTTTTATTACTCAAAGTCAGCACTACTGGCATTCCCGTTTGAAATATTCTGGCGTGCGAACGCGTGACGTCACCGGTATTGTATATACATGCACCATAGCTGCTATATGTTTTGCCTACATATCCGGTGCATGTATATACAATACCGATGACAAATGTGAATGACAAATGTGGTTGACAAATGTGAATGAAGGCAGAACATTTTCTTTGGATGTATATATTTACTAATTAGGTTAACAACTTGATATATTTTTATGTTGTGGCCGCTACCAGGACATGATTATTCATAGCGTGCATGCACGTAGATAAATGATTCAAGTTCAGGTTAAAGTAAGTTCCACGCAATAGGATTGTATATATCGGGCGCATATATTACTTATAAGTACCTCCAAACTGGAGGTGGCTTTCCGTGATTGAGATAGACGCGGCCGCAGACCCCATTACTGCCACTGGGGTCTGCGTCGGCTTGGACTACAAGTGCCTTAGATACAATAATGTAACCCAAACCCAGGAGGATAGGGTTACAAAGCGTCCGTATGGTTTTGTGCGGAGGAACGCCCGAGTGAATCACTCAGGGCGGTTTGCTGGTGCGTTTTCAGAGACTAGAACTTCCAAACTGGGTTTATTCTAAACACGAACCTTTCTCCGCTATCCGGGAACTTACTATGTATCACAATACTCTGTATTAAACTAATATAACCTGTTACAAAAATTCGAAGTGACGAGCGGCGAATGTACTGAGCGCCATTTCTGTTGACCTGTGACGTACTTCGGTTTGAAGAGCGTATTCAACGACCAATCGGAGGGCGCTGCGTTTGCCGATCGCTATGCGCATTGGGAATGCGTACGTCACAGGTCAACAGAAATGGCGCTCAGTATATTCGCCGCTCGTCACTTCAAATTTTTGTAACAGGTTATATTAGTTTAATACAGAGTATTGCGATATATACTATAGTAAGTTCCCGGATAGCGGAGAAAGGTTCGTGTTTAGAATAAACCCAGTTTGGAAGTTCTAGTCTCTGAAAACGCACCAGCAAACCGCCCTGAGTGATTCACTCAGGCGTTCCTCCGCACAAAACCATACGGACGCTTTGTAACCCTATCCTTCTGGGTTTGGGTTACATTATTGTATCTACAACTTACAACTACAACTTACAACTTACAAGTGCCTCACTCAGTCACTGCCTGTGCCTCTAGTCAATTTAATCACACGAATTATACTTATATCAAGAACACCGCTGTTATTTCGGTGTTTCTATAAAACACCGAGTGTAACAAAAACACATCACTACAATCTCTGTGACCATTACCTATATTAGTCTCGTATAACTGTAAATAATTGTTACTAACCCAGGAGCGTGCATACGACCCATGATGGCGACAAGTTACCGAAAGAACGTTCTCATGTTGATAGCCAATAGCGCTACCTAGTGGTGAATTTTGCAATAAATAATTTCGGCATGTTTTTTGTTTCATAATTCGATTTTTGTTTTATGGTTGATTTTATCACATATATCATTTGATTTATTGCATATAACATTTGATTTATCGCATATAATATTTGATTATTTAATCATATGTTATATGCAATAAATCGACAATAATTCCCTTGACAATAATTCCCTTCACATTATTTGATTTTATATCAGAAAAGAGAATCAAACCATTCGATCCTGGCATCAAAACCATTCGGTTTTGCAATCGAATCATTTGATCTGCGCATTGAATCATTCGATCTGCGAATCGACCCATTCGATTCACGGATCAGAAATGATTCGATTCACGGATCGAATGCTTCGATTCACAGATCAAATGCTTCGATTCACGGATTGACAGGGGCGTGTACAGGGGGGAGGGGGTCCAGGGGGTCCGGACCTCCCTGCTCGCGCAGAAAACGCATCTAAAAAGGTCTAATTTTCTAAAAAAATTTGGGGAGGGCCCCCCCAGACCCCCCCAGACCCCCCCAGACCCCCCCAGACCCCCCCTTCACGTGCTCGCAAGTTTGGGTTAGGGTTAGACCCCCCCCCCCTGGTACAAATCCTGTACGCGCCCCTGGCCCTGATTGAATGATTCGATTCACGGATCGAATGATTCGATTCACGAATCGAATGATTCGATTCACGAATCGAATGATTCGATTCAAGAATCGAATGCTTCGATTTACGGAATTACGTGCTTTCCGGCTGGCCGGCTCTGTCCCGAGCCACGGCTCACTTTGATCTCGGGCCCGACCGTTGACCTTCCCGTCTCTGTTTTGTACATTTCCCCTGACACAGGTTGAGTTCCCGCATCGCCATCACTCCCCTGGCGTGTGGGATTTGCCTGCTTACAATATATTGTGCATTCTGCGGGCAGGCCGGTGAGCACAAGACGCCTCGATCACTCCCTCCATCTTCCCTCCCTCCCTCCCTCCCTCTCTCTCTCACTCACTCACTCACTCACTCACTTACCACCTCGGCCTTCTCCCTCCCTCCTTCCCTCACCACCTTCTTCCCCTCCTCCTCCGCCACCTTCTCTCCCTCCTCCTCCTCCACCACCTGCTCCCCCTCCTCTACCTCCTCCCCCTTCTTCCCATTCTCCTTTTCTACCACCTCCTCCCCCTTCTTCTCCACCAGCTTCTCCCCCTCCTCTACTTCCTCCACATTCTCCCAATCTCTTCTACCTTCTCCACCTTCTCCCACCATCCTCTACATCCTCCCTTTTCTACCTTCTCCCCCTCCACTACCTCCTCTCTCCACTATCTCCCAACTCCCCCTTCCCTCCACCACATTCACCCCCTCTACCTCCTCCCTCCTCAACCTCCTCCCCCTCCTCCCCTCCTCCCCCTCCTCCCCCTCCTCCCCCTCCTCTCCCACCACTTTCTACCCTCCTCCTCGACCACCTTTTACTCTCCTCCTCGACCTCCTTTCTGTACCCTTTTTCTACCTTTTTCTTGTCCCCCTTTTCTACCTCCTCCTCTTCTCCCCCTCTTTTCCTCCACTACCTTCTCTCCCCTCCTCTACCTCCTCTCTCCCCTATCTCCCCACTTCTCGTCCTCTTCCACCACATTCTCCCCTTCTTCTACCTCCTCCCTCTTCTACCTCCTCCCTCTCCTTCTTTACCACTTTCTCCCCCTTCTCTACCTCCTCCGTCTTCTCCCACCATCCTCTACCTACTCCCTCTTCTACCTTCTCCCTCTCTCCTCTACCTCCTCCACCTTCCCCCATCATCCTCGACTTCCTCCCTCTACCACATTCTCCCCCTCTACCTCCTCCCTCCTTTACCTCCTCCCCTTCCTCCCCTACCACCTTCTACCCTCCTCCTCGACCACCTTCTACCCTCCTCCTCGACCTCCTTCCTGTACCCCTTTTCTACCTCCTTCTTGTCCCCCTTTTCTATTTCCTCCTCTTCTCCCCCTCCTCCTCCTCTACTACCCTTTCCCTCGTCCTCTACCTCTTCTACCTCCACCCCTTCTCCCCTCCTCCTTCCCCACTACCTTCTCCCTCGTTCTCTACCTTCTCTCCTTCCTCCTGTACCACCTTCTCCCCTCTTCGTATACCTCGTCCTTCTTCCTCTATTTTGATCCACGGATCAAATGATTTGATTTACGGATCGAATAATTTGATTCACGGATCGAATGATTCGATTCATTGATCGCATTATTCAATCCGTGAATCGAAGCATTCGATCCGTGAAACAAATCATGTAATTAAAACAGTGGAAGCGTTGAACATCGAGCTGGTTATCAACAATAAAAAGTGGCTGATGATGGCCGCCTACAAGACGCCAACCATGGCGAATCGAACTTTCTCAGAGGACATCATCATGTTCCTAGACATTAGCATGCAACACTATGAAAACCTGCTGCTTATTGGCAACCTGAACTTCGACATGCTATGTCAAAAAAGTCGCAGACACTGAAGGACATTTGTGACGTTTTTGACTTGGCAAATTTGATAAAAACACCTACATGTTTTACAAAAAACTGTGATCCATCTCTAGTTGATGTCATACTAACAAATCGTTATAGGTCTTTCAAAAAATTTATGTCATGTGATATTGGGCTGAGTGATTGTCACCACATTATAGCTTGTGTGATGAAATGTCTAATTAAACCTCGCTCTCAGACCCAAATTCGGTAGACCCACCTTGATGAGAGTGAGTTGTTCAGTGATGTCGGGCGGGCACCACTCAATGTGGCACACGTGTTTGATGACATAGATGATGTCTACTGGGCCCATGGGGTGATGCTTGGCGAGGTCATCGACCGGCACATTCCCATAAAGGTAAAGAAAACAAGGGAGAAAACTGCCCCTTTTATGAACGGGGAATTAAGGAAAGCTATCAACTTTAAGAAAAAACTTTGGCGTATTTTCCTAAAATGTAAATAAAAAAAGAACTGGGATTACCGAATTCAAAGGAATAAGGTTACAAAACTTAAGAGAGAGTCCGTCAACACATACTTTATGGAAAGGTGTGCTGGTGGACCAAAATCACGAGATTTCTGGCCTACCATCAAACCATTCCTGAGTAAAGGTGCTTCAAGTGGTGAGGATGTCTGCCTTTTAGAGGATAATGCTGTCGTATCCGATCAGACATCCGTATCAAATATTTTCAATAAATTTTTTGTTAGTGTAGCCGATAATATGTCAGAACAGGAGGTTACGAGCCATCCGAGTGTATGGAAGGTACGAGAAAAGGCAAACCAGGGCCACAAACTTACCTTCAACCCTATCAGCTCCCGGCAGGTAGACAAATACTTGTCAAGAATTGACAGTAAGAAAGCAACAGGGCTCGATAACCTCTCTGCTAATGTACCAAACAAGGTAAAACCAGCCATTATAGAATCTATTACTTGTATTATAAATGAAATGTTAAGAGACAGCTCTTTCCCAGCTGCTCTTAAAGAAGCACGCGTATCACCAATTTTTTTAAAAGGATGATACCTTGATTAAGGATAACTACAGACCAATCAGTATATTACCTATAGTATCAAAACTGTTTGAGAGGGCAATTGCGGACCAACTTAGTGACCACTTTCGGGAACTCTTTCACCCATACCTCTCGGCGTATCGCAAAGGGTACAGCTGCCAATCCGCTTTAATAGCGCTGACAGAGGAGTGGAGATGGGCTCTCGACCGGGGTCATTTTGTTGGTGCTATCTTAATGGATCTGTCGAAGGCTTATGACTGCTTGCCCCACGCACTGATTTTTGAGAAGCTAAAAGCATACAATGTGGACAACAGTGCTGTAAATCTTAATCAAAGCTATACGACAGATCGCAAACAATGTGTACGCATGGGTAATCGTTGCAGTGACTTTCTATACCTGCAAAAAGGAATACCGCAGGGATCCATACTAGGTCCACTGATATTTAACATATTTATAAATGATATATTTTATGAATGATGGCAGTTTATGTAACTACGCAGATGACAATACCATCTCCTACTCTAGTGAAGACTTTATAGATATGAAACATACCCTCGAGACTGAGGCGGAGGTGCTGATCGATTGGTTTTCCAAAAATCAAATGCAGGCAAACCCTGCCAAGTTTCAGGGCATTGCGATTGGGAAGAAAACCTATGATCGGTGCCCCCCCCCCCTTCACTGTCGGCGGGACGGATATTAAATGCACTGATGAAGTAAAATTGCTGGGTGTGACCATTGACTTTAAACTCAATTCAACGCTTGGTACATTTCAAAGCTTTGTCAAAAGGTGGCCAGGCAAATCAATGCACTGAAACGTATCGGACGGCATCTGCCTGTTAGTTGCAGGAAAATAATATATTCGTCTTTTATCAGCTCAAACTTTAACTTTTGTCCTATTATATGGCACTTCTGTGACAAAGCAAATGAGAAAAAGCTCGAAAAGCTCAATTATAGAGCATTAAAATGTGTGTATAATGACTTCAGCAGTGACTATGGCAGCTTACTAGCAAGAAACAAATCAGTCAGTCTCAAACTACAAAGACAGAAGCTCATAGCCATTGAAGTTTTTTAAATTCTCACTAAAGATCGGCCTGTATACCGCCTCGATCTTGATGTAAAGAACGAGTCCAGATATAGTTTTAATTACCGTGTACACATCCCACGTTTTGAAAGGGCCACTTGTGGTAAGAAAAGCTGGAATGAAGGAGCTAGAATATGGGACGATTTGCCGAAATGTATACGTCGGAGTGAGAACTTCAACGTGTTTAGAAGGCTACTCGAATCGTGGGGTGGGTACAGGTGCAGATGCTCAATGTCGTGCGTCTGTGTCGACCGTGTATATGCGTATTATGATGCAGGTGATGGGGCGTGGTGAAATTAGGCGCCCTCGGCCGCGACTGCGACACTGATGGGGTCGATCACGGTCTGCGTGCAGATATTCCAGTCCATGATGGTCCGTGGAAAGAATGAGTTTTTGAATTCCCCTTGTGAAGTTCTAATGACTCTTTGACTGCAAGCTTGTTGTCGATTTTGTTCCGTGTGCGCGATGGACCCATCCTGTTGTACTTGACTTTGGGGATCGCGACACTTCCAGAAAGAATTTAGTTGAGAAGGTTGAGTCGGTTCCCTTTATGGCGTAGTTAAAGATTCAGCCAATTATATGATAGTAACACTGCAGTTACGCAGTTTTTATCATGTTTTACTCACTATCTATTTACTTTTGTTTGATATCGGTGCAAAAGCTCTTAGCTTATGTTAATAATGTTCATTATATACCGATAAAAATAAATTTTACTTGAACTTGAAGGGGCCTATAATGCCCAACGCGGGCGTATTACAGCGTCTCTATCTTTTGTGAGGTTGTGCAAAGTGGCGTGCGTGCGGCAGAATTGTCTGTTGGAGAGAACGGTGTTTACGTGGAATTATTTGGCAATATAGGGTGTGTAAACTTTCGTATAGTAAATATATTTCGTGGTCATTTTGTTATTAAAACAGCAAAAACGTCTGTGATTAAACCCCCCTGGTTGTTCTACCGATAATGCATATGTGTACAGCATTATAGTGTACCCGTATCAAACTCTACGGTACCGTACGCACTACAAGCGTGCAAACGTGGCAATAGTATCAGAAGAGAGTGTGGGTCTGTGTGTGCGTGCGTGTCTGCGTGCGTGCGCGGGTGTCTTTGTGAACCATTGGAAAGAAAAAAGGTTCCAGAGAGATAATCGCGACGTTCATGCACCGATGTTTGTGGAAGAGAGTGAATTAATTAAGGTACGCGCGGTGTGAGGCTCCCAGGGGTTTCTCCGAGTTTATGAGAGGTTGGCAGCCAGCCAACTCCCAGGGCCGTAGGCTAGGCAAATTCTTAGAGGGGGGGCATCATTTCATGACTCTGAACTGTGTAATGATGAGCGACGGGCGCAGCTCTTGATCGACGTCCATAGCGTAGTAGGGGTGGGTCTGAGGCAATACTTTCACGGATAAGTGACCAAAAACCGCATTAGAGTTATTTACGATTATTGGTTAAGCTTATTTTTTAATTTTGCTCCAAAATCTGTGGGGTGAGTGCCCCTTGCCCCCTCCAGAGGCTACGGTCCTGATTCCGCACATGTTCCCTGTTAAATTTGACACGACGGAATTCTGACAAAACCCCGGTTCTGCTAAGTGTTGCTCAAGTTAAATAATTAGAGTCCGTAAAACAGTGTCTATGCGAACTATATATTTTATTGCAACGCCGTTGTTCATTATACGATGTGTTATACCTATACCATCTTAATATTAATCAACTATAGAGATGCTAGTTTTACGATAAACATAAATTATTAACTACCCCTAGAAACACGAATATTTGCTACTGCCATATTGTTTCAGTATTACATTAATAGGTGAAAAAGCAACTATTACGTTATACAAGTGATGCATCTAAAGAAAATCGGTGAATAAACTACCTTTAGCTGAATACAACTAGCTTTAATTTCTCTCGACATTACGTTTTTGAAAAATATTTTTTGTCAAAAATCTGAACAGGCCGTAGTCTATGCCCTCGGTAATTAAATGACCCTCGTCAAATTTTTCGAGTTTTCTCAGAAGCAAGGCTTATCTTATGACATCTTATGACATCTTATGATAGCCGATAGGAAAGACATGGACGTAGTATACGGAGAGGTAACAATCGTTACAAGGAAACAAGTTGCTAAATGCTGATATTAACCGACACCATACTAGCTCATCTTTCAACACCATGCAAATGTCACAGGAATGCTCGGATCATGCGAATGGCGGCCCAAGCCTAGTTTAGCACCCCGGATTAGTTTAGCACATATGCGAAAACGAATTTGCGGGGTCCCAAACTATCCTTGATTACAAATGGTAATTGTTATATCGCTTCTCAATAGTTATGAAGCCTGTGGGGTAGTCGTAGTCGTTGTCGCAGCAGTAGTCGTAGTGATGTTGCTGGCGATTGCAGAGGCCATCTGGTAGTTTATTTATTCATGGGCTCGATCCTATTTTGCTATCCACCCAGTCTCGGTAGAAAGACACTCTGGTGTACACTCCCGCGTAGTTCGGATACGCACAACCTCGTCCGAACGACACCACGCCCTCCAGAATTGGGACGCCGACGTCATTTACGACGACCATCGGTCCACCAGAGTCACCCTAAAACAGTTTAAACGGTCAATTTACGAGACTACTACTACTACTACTACTACTACAACTACTACTACTGCTACTGCTACTACTACTGCTACTGCTACTGCTACTGCTACTGCTACTGCTACTGCTACTGCTACTGCTACTGCTGCTGCTGCTGCTGCTGCTGCTGCTGCTGCTACTGCTACTACTACTGCCACTACTACTACTACTACTACTACTACTACTCTGCTACTACTACTACTGCCTACTGCTACTGCTGACTGCGTACTCGCTAGCTGCTTGCGCCTGGTGTTGCTGTGCCTGATTGCCTGCTACTACTACTGACTACTATACTACTACTAACTCTTACTTACTAACTACTAACATACTAGTACTTACTACTAATTATACACTAGCTACTAGCTACCAGGAGTAGATAAATATATGGTATATGGAATATCTATATATATATATATATTATATTATATATATACGTATATTATATATAATAATATATAATATATTCGTAATCGTAGTATATAGGTATATAGTAAGATAATATAGATATATATATTATCTTACTCCTGCTACGGCTGCCTGACCCTGCAACGCCTTACTTAGTTAGGGTGCTTGGTCTGGACATAGTTATTGTGATATTAAATTTTGTTAGTGTGCTTATGTTTGATTAGTTCATCTTACTGAAGATTATATTTATTTGTAGCGGTACTCGTTATTAATGGCGGCGTGTCGGGCCCACCCAACATCAAGGAGCTAAATATCCCAACATCAACGCGTACCTGGCACGAATCCTTCCCGGGAGCGGCTGCACACACCATTCCTGCATCGATACCACCGTCGTATTCGTACTGTGCGTTGCAGGTTGCTTGGCTGATGCCTATAACATCCGCTTCCAACAGGACGTCTGACTGTCGACCTGTGAGCGGCAGCAAAAAACACAGACTAGGTTAGCTCTCATAGAAAAATAACACATACGCCGAATGGTTAAATATAGTTTGCAATATTGCTCGTTTCCAGCGCTAATATTTTTTTTTTTTTAAACCGATTCAATTCCGTTCTATTACGTCCCATTCAGTTCAACAGATTTTCTATGTGTTTTGACTAACTTAATAACTGAGCTATTTAGTTGGCCCTGCTGTTTCTTATTCGTGTGAAATAGACCAAGATTCAACAGGGCTGATTTCAAACGCGTGCAGTAAATCGTGGGGTGTGGAGCTTGTGAGGGACATTGCAGTAAGTATGTGAGAAGGTAAGTAGAAGAGGAAGGAAATGTAAAGGGCGCGCGGAAGTTAGGGATCGGACCTCCGTAGGATGTTGTTCCCCATCCGCTGACCACACAGGTTTCGCCCATCAGTGCGTCCACGTTGGTTTTGTCCAGTGCAGCCAGTTGTACAAGGCCCACATTGGGTCCAAGCACCGCTGGCTCAGCCAACTTAACGAGCGCAATGTCGTTTGCAGACCTATAGTCTTCGTGCACAACGATGGATGAAACCTAAAATAAGTCATTAGTGTATTTTTAATATATACGGTAGATTTAGTATGAGTTTTTCAAGTATCTCTAATATCCGATCATATATCATTTGTGATTGTACGTTAGATCTGAAAATATCCAAGAATCGACACAATTGCAGCTACATATCACTAAGTATATTTAAAGCAACTCGGTGCCAGTCGTGTGTCTCGATCAAATGCGATTTATAGCTTTCTCGAACAACGCTTAGCAAAACAAAATGAGAAAGGAAATCTGGATGTCCTCATGCACTATGCTGATGCGTATACACGTGGAATACATAGGGGCGCACCCTTATTTATTCAGCCTGTTATTTTATCGCGTAAGTTGAGCACGCATAGTTGGTGTATTCGTATTCATATGGTTCATTCGAATGTGAGTGGTTTTAATACTAGAAAAGATGCAGATTAAAACTTTTCGGTGGCCGCGAACATAGAATCCGATTTTGAAATTTTGAATGTGGTAAAATGTGCGCTACACTGCTTATCCGAGATCGCGTATATATATATATATATATA
>NW_014577357.1:148859-149963 GCF_000485595.1 Priapulus caudatus
GTGTGTGTGTGTGTGTGTGTTTGTATGTCTGCGCGCGTGCGTGTGTGTGCGTGCGTTTGTAAACTTACACACAATGAGCAGCAGTCAGCACCCAGTCCGCGGCGATCAGCGAACCTCCACAGAATGGTTCACCCATCTCTCCACTCCTAATAAGTCCCACCTATTGCAAAGGCATAAATAAAAACAATAATATTTAGGAAAATACACAAACCAAAACGACTAACAAAGCAATGAACACACGTCCGAAATTTATTTCCGCATTATAGGGCAATATATATATGTTCCAACTTATCGTAGAGCCCTACATACAACCAAATCGCTCAGAACTAATTTAAGCTCTCAGACAGTTAAATAGGAAATCAACGAACCGTCCTCGTATCTATATCTATAGCACTATACGTAAAAGACGAAGTAACGAATGCGTTGCGTCATGTAGCTGCATACCTGGTACGGCCTCGCTCCCGCCCCCACCACTGTCCCACCAACGATGTAGTGAGAGAAATCATGGTTTCTAACTGCAAACGAACCATGCGCGCGTTAGTGACTAAGTTGTGTTCATCATAATTCGTCTGGTTAAAACAAATAGATCGGATAGAATTATATGCAGCGCAGAATGCAGTTGTGCCTTTGCGAAAATAAATATATTACCGGCTAATAATGATAACTTTACACGCCACTGTTGTAATATGTGTTATTTACTGCAGGCCACACTTACCGGGAAGTCTTCTTCCATTGATCGTGTCCCACAGCTGTAGGGCAACCAGCACACCAAGAAGAAACGAGATGTAGAGACGCATGCTGACTCTATTGATAGACGAAGTACTAACGTTGTCTGACGCTTTCTTCTGTAATCACGGACAACCTATGTGAAGGCGTGAGCGGGTTTTATAGTAAATTTTACGGAACGGCAAAAAAAAATTTGAGAGTATTTGATCCCACACCTAGTTTGTATTTGCATTTTTAATATCATTATTTGGTACCGTACACCGCGTAAACATTTGTGTAGTGTGTTTTTAGTGTTGTGAGTTTAACTTTGTGTGTGTGTGTGTGTGTGTGTGTGTGTGTGTGTGTGTGTGTGTGTGTGTGTGTGTGTGTGTGTGTGTG
>NW_014577357.1:154273-155684 GCF_000485595.1 Priapulus caudatus
TCATCCATCCATCCATCCATCCATCCATCCATCCATCCATCCATCCATCCATCCATCCATCCATCCATGTCACGATGGCAGCACTTGACAATAACGTGGACGCAGTAACGGGCGAACCCTTAGTGATCAGCGGATGGGGAACAACAAGCTTCGGTGGTACGCGCATCCGCCTTCCAAGCGACGTTCCCCAATCCTTCTCCCCTCGCGACCCTTTCCCCAAGCTTCATATCTAACCTATATTTTCCAAGCCTGCCCCTTCCCCGTCGTATTTCTTCAAGCTCCACCTCCTCCGACTATGTACTCGTTTGTATTCGTAAGTGAGGACGAAATTGCGAATAGGTGGATAATTAGTATGTTACTGAGAACGTATAACAGGCGCTGCTAACTTGGTCTGTGTTTTTTGCTGCCGCTTACAGGTCAGCAGTCGAAATGTCATGGTAGAAGCGGAAGTTATAGGCATCAGCCAAGCAACCTGCAGCGTACAGTACGGCGGTGGTATTGATGACGGAATGGTGTGTGCAGCCGCTCCCGGGAAGGATTCGTGCCAGGTACGCGTTGATGTTGGGTGGGCCCGACACGCCGCCATTAATAACGAGTACCGCTACTAATTAAACAACTATCATATATATCATATCTCATAATATTCTTGTCCATGCCTTGTCTAAATCTTCGTAAGAATCGCCCTAATCTTGGCATACTGGCGATGCCAGACGTTGCAGGGGCTACAGAGCAGTGTATGGTAGTGGTAGTAGTGCATGGTAATGGTTTTTGTAGTGGTAAGGCTACGCGTTGATGTTAGGTGCCCCCCCCGCCCGCCAGCCACATTAAACACGCGTAGACACTTGCATGACAGTGCGCCAACTCACGCATCTATATTATTATTATTATTATTATTATTATTATTATTTTATTTTATTTATATTGCGCCTTTTTACATAAAATGATCAAAAGCGCATGCGCAGCACATCGATATATAGAAGCTCACACGCTGTGTTGCAACGACTGCATACAGAATGAAAAAAAAGTAGAATCGACCTTGTGGCGCTCTATATTCTTATGACCGTATTCCTGACCGTATACCAAACTGCTTTAGGGTGACTCTGGTGAACCTATGGTAAACGCAAATGGAAACGACCGAACTCTGGTGGGCGTGGTGTCGTTCGGACAAGGTTGTGCGTATCCGAACTACGCGGGAGTATACACCAGAGTGTCTTTCTACCGACAATGGGTGGATGACAAGATTACCACCAACACCAATACCTGCTCATCGGCTTCACTAACTACTACCCAAGCAAGCACTGGAACATCGCCATCCTCAATTACAAGACCACTGCCTACTGAGTAACCACCGCCCCCGATGACTACTGAGTAACCACCGCCCCCGATGACTACTGAGTAACCACCGCCCCCG
>NW_014577357.1:155694-156839 GCF_000485595.1 Priapulus caudatus
AATATATATATATATATATATATATATATATATAGTATGTACTGCCTACGCAAAGTAGCACGTACGCCCACTTAACATGTCATACCAGGCCGTATAGCTATGGAGGGAGGAAGCATGGAGTACTTGCACCGTCCCCCCCCCCAAAAAAATGGATGCAATTACATGGTTAATGGCGTATTGCTGACGGACAACAACAAAAAAACCGCGGGTGGCTTTGCCCGCCTAAGAACAAAATTAGTTAGCTACGCCTGGACCTTGCCTTCACCGATAACCGGTTTCACGCGCAACTTGGTTGACCTTTACAAAACAGTCCCCGTTTAAGAGTATGTTACATTTGATAAAAAAAAACCACATGATATATATAGTTATTAACAACGATTTTGGTCGCTGTCAAATTGTAGAATGTTGCTGGGGCTTATACTTAAACTGTTTCTGGCGTGTTAATTACATGAATTTATCACGAAAATATAATTACTCTTAATACTGTTATGACATCTGCGCAATGAAGTCAAAGGTCCCCAATTTAATCGCTTTCGAGTTATTTTCGAGCGACCTGGCGCATGTCCTAAAACGTGACGCGTTCTTGTAGTCAGGTGACCACGCGACACGAATGCCGCATGGGTAATTTAAACATTAGAATGTAAGATAAACAGTTTTTTTTTAAATAACTCGTGAACGTCACAATTCAATGCTACATGAACAGTGAGCACATTTGCACCCATCCGATTCCGATCAGACCTCTCACTCGCTCGTCGCTCACTCTCAGTTTTAATGTAAGAATTGCCATTGCAACGATAACGAGTCGTATGATTAGTGATCGTCCTAACTTTCACTTTCATCCAAAATCGATGATGAAAATACGGGAGTAAAATTATATGTTCTAGCAAAGTTGTTGTTAACTCTAGGACATAAATCGCCTGTTATTTTCCATGATGAATTAATGACATATTATATCGAGTCGACGCGCGTCTGTTCGCCATACAATCCGCGATCTTGTGGCTGCAATTACCAGAAGTCCAATCATTTTTAAAACCCCGTTTATATATATATACATATATATATTATATATATATATGTGTGTGTGTGTGTGTGTGTGTGTGTGTGTGTGTGTGTGTGTGTGTGTGTGTGTGTGTGTGTGTGTGTGT
>NW_014577357.1:156849-166849 GCF_000485595.1 Priapulus caudatus
TGTGTGTGTGTGTGTGTGTGTGTGTGTGTGTGTGTGTGTGTGTGTGTGTGTGTGTGTGTGTGTGTGTGTGTGGTGCGTGTGCGTGTGTGCGTGCGTGCGTGCGTGCGTGCGTGCGTGCGTGTGTGCGTACGTACGTGCATGCATGTCTGCGTGCGTGCGCGGGTGTCTTTGTGAACCATTGGAAAGGAAAAAGGTTCCAGAGAGATCATCGCGACGTTCACCGATGTTTGTTGAAGAGAGTGAATGAAGGTACGCGCGGCGTGAGGCTCCCAGAGTTACTATGAGTTAATGAGAGGTTGGCAGCCAGCCAACTCCGCACATGTTCTCGGTTTAATTGGTCACGACGACATACTAACAAAAGCGTTAAATACGGTTTGCACAAAAGTGCCAAATACTGCTGAGACAAACGTGACAAATACGAGTCTTCAAAACAATGTCTTTGCGAACTATATGCTTTATTGTAGAACCATTTTTTGTACGCGATGTTACCGCTACCATCCCATATGATCGTATCTAACATACTATCTGTATATTAATTATTGATAATCCATCTATAATGGTAATCCATGATAATGTGTTTTATGCCATATACTTATCCACCATTGCCATATGTTATAATATCTTAATTTTTATTGTTTTATTGATGGACACAGAATCCCTCTGCTGTGGCACAGCAGGGAAGGACGCTGTACCATCTATCTACCAATTAGCTTTAACCATTGTCGTTATAACAACTATAATCTAAACTACGATTATTGTCGCTATTAAAAATATAATTTACTCTTGAGTAGATGACAAATACGCAAATCTATAACAATATATTGTATTGTTATTGATTTGCGCATTTGTCATCTACTCAGGAGTAAATTAATAGTCATTCACTGCTGACCGCATCCTAGT
The DNA here is from genome assembly GCF_000485595.1 of Priapulus caudatus. Classification (NCBI taxonomy): domain Eukaryota; kingdom Metazoa; phylum Priapulida; class Priapulimorpha; order Priapulimorphida; family Priapulidae; genus Priapulus; species Priapulus caudatus. Next base: position 157,750 of record NW_014577357.1, read on the forward strand.
CGATACCGTGGAGAGATACCAGCAATCGTATATTACGAGAGCAAATTGTCGATTTCCTGAAAACGTACTAACATGTCAACGCGACACGCAGGGCACCTATCAGTCGCACTAATTCTCATCCGGGGGTGGCCCGGAGTGATCGCACGGGCACGGGCATGGGTATGGTGGCCAATCGGTATGTGGGGGCGGTCCTGACCAATCGGTATGTGGGGGCGGTCCTGACCAATCGGTATGTTGGGGCGGTCCTGACCAATCGGTATAAGAGGTTGGTCCTGACGAATCGGTATATGATGTTGGTTCTGGTCCGTCGGTGTTTGAGGGTGGCGATGGGCAGGTAGTCAATTGAAGCATGCTATCCACCCAGTTTCGGTAGAAAGACACTCTGGTGTACACTCCCGCGTAGTCCGGATCCGCACAACCTTCTCCGAACGACACCACGCCCTCCAGAATTGGGTCGCCGCCATTTTCGTCTACCATCGGTCCACCAGAGTCACCCTAAAACAGTTTGGAATACGGTAACGGCCGTAGGCTGTGCAAATTCATATGGGGGCAAATTTTTAAGATATAAATCACACGTGGAATAGGGTAAAGGCCCCCGCACACAGTGCGAATTCGGCGCGCGCCAGCGGCGCTGCGACAAATTCTGACCGTGTGCGGTCTGGTTTACCTGCGCAAATGGCGCGCGCGCGTTTAGCAGCTGGCGTGCGCCATTTGCGCACAGAACCCAAGCAATGCTCATGCGTGACTTGTGTTCAGCGCCGTTGGAACGCGCCAAATTCGCACCCTGTGCGGCGGGTGCAGCAGTCCGCTTTGCCCCTGAAGCTGCGGCTCTAGCGGTTAGAGGCATATAACATACGCCACACGGTCGATCACCAGCTTACGTATAATGTTGCTGCTGCTATACTATTCACCACAATGTTAGTATGCCAAGATTAGGACGATTCTTACAAAGATTTAGACAAGGTATGGACAAGAATATTATGAGATATTATATATATGATAGTTGTTTAATTAGTAGCGATACTCGTTATTAATGGCGGCGTGTCGGGCCCACCCAACATCAACGCGTACCTGGCACGAATCCTTCCCGGGAGCGGCTGCACACACCATTCCGTCATCGATACCACCGCCGTACTGTCCGCTGCAGGTAGCTTGGCTGATGCCTATAACATCCGCTTCCAACATGACGTTTGACTGCTGACCTGTGAGCGGCAGCAACAAACACAGACTAAGTTAGCAGCGCCTGTTATACGTTCTCAGTAACTTACTAATTATCCACCTATTCGCAATTTCGTCCTCACTTACGAATACAAACGAGTACATAGTCGGGGAAGGTGGAGCTTGAAGAAATACGACGGGGAAGCTTGGGAGAAGGCCGGCGAGAGGGCAGGCTTGGAAAATATAGGTTAGATATGAAGCTTGGGGAAAGGGTCGCGAGGGGAGAAGGATTGGAGAACGTCGCTTGGAAGGTGGATGCGCGTACCACCGGAGCTTGTTGTTCCCCATCCGCTGATCACTAAGGGTTTGCCCGTTAATGCATCCACGTTATTGGCAAGTGCTGCCATCGTGACAGGGGCCACATTGGGGATGTTCGACGCCGACACAGACAGCTGGATGAGCGCGATGTCTGCCGAGTTAGTGTTTCCCTTGTAGCCTTCGTGCACGATGATGCACGACACCTGCAAGAGATCAATAGAGAATTTGCTATAGAGCGGATTCAATGGATTATAATAATGGTATCTCTGGGATTGGGTCCTATATCTATAACTACACGCGTAAAAATTGGTATAGTTTGTTGCTTAGGTGAGAGAGAGAGAGAGAGAGAGAGAGAGAGAGAGGTAAATATACTGTATATAGATAGATAAATAGACGGATGGATGGATGGATGGATGGATGGATGGATGGATGATGGATGATGATGGAGATGATGGATATGGATTGATCGGATGATGGATAGAGATGGAGGAGGATGATGGCTGATGATGATGATGGGCTTGATGCATGGGGAATGACCTGATGGCATGGATGTGGATGATGAAGGAGTGGAGCATCCGATGGAGGGAGGCGATGATGGAGATGGATGGATGATGATGGATGATGATGGATGGATGGAGGATGAGATGGATGGATATATGTGATGATGATGATGCGATGGATGGATGAATGGATGGATGAGGATGGTATGAGCCGGATGGATGCGACCTTGAGAGCGATGGATGGATGAATGGAGAGGATGACTGGACGCATGACGGATGATGGAGATGAATGGACTATATGATGCACTGGGATGATGGATGCGATGATGGATGGACTGATGCGATGATGATGATGGATGGATGGATGGATGGATGGATGGAGGATGGAAGCATGGATGGATGGATGATGGATGGATGGATGCTGATTGGATGGATGGATGGATGATGGATGGATGATGGTGGATGACGACTGGATGGATGGATGGATGGAGGCATGGATGGACTGACGGATAGATGATGGATGGATGATAAGATGGATGATGATGGGAGTTATGACGAACTAAAGGGGAATGGAGGAGCGAATATACATATAATAATATATTACCAACTAGATAGGTGTATTATAATTAATTATAGCAGAGGCAGAGATAGAACGATAGCTATTAGATGGATAGATAATATCCGATATATAGATAGATAGAATAATAGATATAGATAGATAGATGATAGATAGATAGCTAGATAGATAGATAGATAGAAGATAGATAGACTAGATAGATAGAATTTTAAAGAAAAAAAAGATAGATATAAGATAGAGATAGATAGCTAGATAGCTAGAAAGATAGATAGTATATAGATAGATAGATAGATAGATAGATAGATAGATAGATAGATAGATAGATAGATAGATAGATAGATAGATAGATAGATAGATAGATAGATAGATAGATAGATAGATAGATAGATAGATAGATAGATAGATAGATAGATAGATAGGTGATGAATATAAAAAATGACTTTGTTTAATTACTTACACGTCTTGTTTCACCGCCAATGCCGTTAAAGTTTTCTGTACCAAGCATGACAACGATGGCTTCAACATCTGTATTGGTACTAGAAATTAAATGAGAAACCCATGTAAAAAATTCCTGTTTGTCAAGGCAAACGGTAAAGAACCATGAACCATGCGCGATAATGGACTATAATGTTCATGCGTCAACGATGTTTCTGTGGCATTTGATGCCGTACATAACGTACATGAGCAAGACTGGGATATTCGTCATGCGGTTGCTTCGTTAAATGTAAAGTAGAGTCGCAGAAATGCGCATGCTAAAAACATTAAGTAATTGCTTCATACACGCGTTTGCGTGCGAGCGTGTGAGCGTGTGTGCGCGCGCGCGTGTGTGCGTGTGCGTGTGCGTGTCTGTGTGTGTACGTGTGCGTGTCTGTGTGTGTACGTGTGTGTGAGGGGGGCTCTGACGATAATTATGCGTTTGTAAACTTACACACAATGAGCAGCAGTCAGCACCCAGTCCTCGGCGATCAGCGAACCTCCACAAAATGGTTCACCGGTCTGTCCATTATCAATAAGTCCCACCTATTCCGCAAGCAGAATAGTTAATGCAGAATAATATGAAAACAGCAGTAAAACCGCTCACTGCAGGCACAGAAACACGGTAATGACACACGTCTGTAGCCTATTTCTGTGTCGTAGAGGCAATATAATATATATATATATATATACATATATGCTATAAATTATCGTACCTGCAACAAGCTCGCTCAGAACAAATTTAACTTGTCGTTGATCTCTATCGACTACTACCTATATCAACGAACCTTGAACTCATTAAGTAAAAGACGAAGTAACGAATGCGTTGCGTCACGTGGCTGCATACCTGGTACGGCCTCGCTCCCGGCGCCACCTCTGTCCCGCCAACGATGTAGTGAGAGAAATCATCTGCGAACGAACCATACGCGCGTTACAAACGAACCATACGCGCGAACCATACAGCGATTAACTGGCGTTCATCTGAATTCGTCCTGATATAATAAATAGGTCGGATAGAATTATATGCAGCGCAGAATGGAGTTGTATCTCTGCGAAAATAAAGATATTACCGGCTAATAGTGACATCAATTTACACGCCCCTGCTGTAATGTATGTTACATAGATTATTTGTCACACTCACCGTGTCCTGAAGCAAAACGGCGGCTTCGCATCGCCCCTCCGCTGGCCGTGTCACACAGCAGCAGCGCAACCAGCGCGCCAAGAAGTAGTGCGACGTAGAAACGCATGCTGACTCTATTGATCGGCGAAGTAGTAACGATGTCTGACGCTTTCTCCCGACAACGTGCCCGACAAACTCGCGTTTTATAGCATTATCCACAATTGTTTACGTCTTTTGTGTATTTTTGCGCCCAGGCCGGTATTTGCTCTGACCATAAAGGCAAGTTGCCATCGATGTTTTGTGGCGGCGCCGACAAGTGACCGTTGCATTGTCGAATGACATCGTCTTTCTGACAAGTTCCGTAGCATTGCCGACATATCAATAATTACTTTCAACAAGGCTGAGTAATTTCGTCTTAAGTGACAAACGTGAATCCAGGTCCGATGTATGCGTGTGTGTGTGCATGCTTGTGTGCGTGCGTGCGTGCGTGCGTGCGTGCGTGTGTGCGTGCGTGTGTGTGTGTGTGTGTGTGTGTGTGTGTGTGTGTGAGAGAGAGAGAGAGAGAGAGAGTAGTAGTATAAGGAGTAGCTTGCTTCCTCCTGACGACTTCACGCTCATCTATTGAAGGCGTCAGGGAATCTTGCGGGTTTTATATATATATTTAAAAACGCGGTTGCCCCATTAGCGCAATTTGGCGCCCAGTCCGGTATTTGCTCTGACGATAAAGGCAAGTCGCCCTCGATGTTTTGTGGCGTCGACAAGGGACCATTTCGGTTTAGAGTTTCGTTTTTTCAGCCTGTTTACTAGTATTAGTGGTATATCAGTTAACAGCAAACAAGCCAAGTAGCTTTCGATATACATGTCTTTTGAACAGGGGTCGGCGATCGTGTTTGTGCGGCTTTCCGTGCATGGGTGCCTGTGTGCAATTTTGCGTATTTATACTCGTGTCTGCGTAAGTCTGTATACGTGCTACCATGTTCATGCGCGCTATTGCGTTCGGAAAATTCTAATTAAAAAGCACTAACTGTTTGGTATGGTTTCATCGTCTCCTTTCAGTTGATCAGTCCAATATGTATAGGTGAACGTAGCATGCAGGAGTCTAGACCACTTCTTTCATTATAGACTCCATGGATGTTGTCTCCTTGCGTTTATGAGGAAGTCGAGAGAACAGTCAGACAGAGGCAGTCTAAGCTCAGCAGCACTCGGTATTTGCGTTGGCAGGAGTGTGACGAACACCGTCGATGCACGGTGGCGCCGTCAAGTAAATCCATCCGGATGGAGTTACGGCGGCGTTCTGACGTTAGATTGGCACAAATCAATAAACTATATGGGTCGACAAACAAATGCGGAACGTTCTACAAATGTCACGCATAATAGCAGAACAGCTCAAATACAAACCTTGCGACTAACCACGTGAAATCACGTCATTGCGCGTAGCTGGTCGTGCGCATGCGCGTGCGTGCGCGATCCCAGATCCCGGATTAGTCCTGATTCCGCATCCCGGATTGTATGTGATTCCGTAGCAAAATCGAGAGATAGTACAATGCGAGTAACGTGTTCAATGTTCCATGGAAAATGGAAATGTTCCATGTGCGCGGCGCGAATTCCTTCGTCCTAATTTCTGTGATGTCGTACTACAAACGTGCGTTTGCGAGCCTATTCGTAAACAAACGTACTCAAAAACTATAATAAACTCTACAATCTACAATAAACTCATAAACAAATGTAACAGGAGGTCGTTCTAGTATAATATTAACCGCTATAGGTGGCATGCAACAGTAGTCTTTCGCTATTCTGTTCACAGATGTCGCACTACATCGCGCCATGAAATGCAATTTTTTGCATTTTTTGTTGTGGATTTTGCAAAGAAAAATCCACTCTGCGGATATCTGTAAAATGCTTATCATGTTATTGGTAGCAATTAAGGCATTCATATGACGTTAGCTTTGTAGTAATTGAACATGAATAGAGTGTACGTAGCATATGCTTGAAACATTCAGGCCTGCTATCTATGTGTGCCATTTACTGGTCAATTTATCTACGTTCAGGGGTGATAGTTTATAATATTATATTAGTGCGAAACAGCATCTAAACGAACCATCGGCTCTGGCAGGGCCTCACTTTTTCTCAGATCTGCTTAGATCGGATAAACACACACGCGCGCGCGCATGCACGCACGCACAGACACACAGTCACACACACACACACACACACACACACACACACACACACACACACACACACACACACACACACACACCACGCAACGCGGACGCAACGGCAACGCGGACGCAACACACACACACACACACACACACACTACACACACACAGCACACACACACACACACAACACTATATATATACATAGTAATACTATTATATACTAGTACACTATTATATTATACTATTATAATTATAGTATATACTATTAAAAGTAAATATTCGACCAAATACATAAGAAGAAAAGACTTAGAATTTCATTCGTTTAATAATGGGCACACGGTTACGTACGGGGCATACAGTCATATTTCATCAGGAGTCTATCAATATATATTATATATATATTGATAGACTCCTGATTTCATGTAACACACATATAGCCATCTATTGGCTAATCTAAGCTTCATTGGCGTCATGTTAGCGAGGGCGCCCTGTGAGTATAAAGAGAGGTATCGGGATTTATGTTTTATATCAACCTACTGCGAGGAATATTTTCTCTCCTTTTAAACGTATGAATACAACAAAATACGATTTTATCGCAGAGATACTGGCATTACGCGAACAGAGATCTGATGCGATGTTAGAGCGATAATTTAGTACGACTAGGCACCTTATGAAGGTTAAAATGAGTGGTGACTATGTTCTCTTCAATTTAAAAGTATTGTCGCAACAAAACCCCGTTTCATTCCTTTGGAAGTGGCTGAATTTACGGTTCAATACGTCACGGACAGAAATGCACATATCGCCACCTATTGGCTGTCTTAAATTCTATTAGGGGTACGTCAGCTAGGGCAACCTATGTTTAGTAACAAGAGGCGTCGGGACTTATTTTTCATGACGAGCTACAGCGACAAGTATTTGTTCTTCATTATAAACATATAGGCACACCATAATATAATTTTGTTTCGGAGATCTTTAATTTCGCATTACCCCTTGATCGGGTATAAATTTAATAAAAGAGTGCTGAAGTTGCAGCTTCATATGCCATAATTATAGTCATATATAACTATCTATTGCCTGATTCAAAAGCTCATTAGTGTTATGTCCGCGTAGACGCCCTGTCATTACTAAAGCCAGACATGGGGAGTTGTTTTAAGTTAGTTATTCAATAACTACACTCAATAGGTTTCTGCTATAGTATTAGTATACATACTTGCAAATCATTTGAGCTATCTTTTGACTAAAGATTGAGGATGAATATTATTGAAACTATAGCCAAAACTCGAATAGTGGTATAACGCAATACCCGGTAACCCGCCAAGGGACGCTGTACGCCAACAGGTGGCGCTGTTCAATTGGCACTTCAGGTGATCAGAAAATCTTCATGTGTTGTACAACAGTAGAAGGCATCCATAGGCAGCAGGCCTGAATAAGCATCGAACAGAAATTAATTAAAAATACTCACACTGTTACTTCGCATACACAACATACACTTTATTCATGTTAAATAACTACAGATTTATGCTCTATGCTCCGCTCGAAACTTTTGCCAGCTCTATGTTGCGAATTTCTGCAAAGTAGTTTGAACACATTTCAAACACAAAAATGACCAACCGGTCACTGGGGCTACGCCACCTGACGGAATGTCACAACTACACGACAAGACAAATTTTACTTCTAATGCTTTCTAGACGTCCACGAGGCATCTAACTTGCGTGCATAAGGCAAATTATTGCACTCTAGTGCCGAATTTCAGCGAAAAAAAGAAAGAAGCCTTTTCTAGATCAGAAATAGTACAACAATTGGTGAAGAATTTGCGGATGCTTACTGTTGCATGCCTTCCTCAGGGCCTCATGTAGTGCGCGTGTGAAAAGTTTTACAATTTTAACCAAAAGTGCACAATTCATGCGCTTATTCGCCCTACTAATAGCAGTATAAGGCGATTGGTAAACTTTCATTTTAACCAGCTTTAAATGTATTTTCTTCTAATAAAATAAAGGTGTCGGGATTACTATACATGTCACGATAATATAAATTATGTAAATGTGATATAGCTCAGACAGAGGTTTCATCTGACGTCATAGTTTATTGAGCGAAATGCCGGTAGCTGTATTAAATTCTGTGACGTTTATTGCGTTTGTTGTACATGCTGGTCAATAAATACCGCTTGCTGTGATATTCCATGTGATATGTCTAGAGCTATAGGCTATACGTTAAAACACTGACACACAAAACATTTTACGTACAAAAAACTTAAACACAAAACATTAGACGTACAAAACGTTGACGGACGTTCAAACAACAGCTGATCCTATAACAAAGAGGTGAAATATTTACTAGACATATTGGCGCTATTTCATGTATTCTTACGACTAGTGTATTATAAAGTATTGCGCAAATTTTCATTGAATAGTGGAATAATATTTTGTAATGATAGTAGAATATAGTGCCAGATTGCGCCGCTGCGTGGCGCCAGGAGAGTAAAAATTATTATGCCGGAAGGCGAGTGGACAAGAGTTTAGTAGCTCTAGAACTGGTGAGCCGAATTGACGGGTGGGTCGAGGTAACCGGTGCGCCTACAACTATAGCCATTCGCTCCACCTTATAGCTCCACCTGTAGCTATAGTTCTAGAGTTCACAAGAGTTCGGCTGTGTCGATGCGGTGAGGGACAAAGCCGGAGGCAGATTGCCGCCTCATGAGTCGCCGCCTCCGTACTAAAAGGACTATATCTAAGTTTCTCGTATCAGTGCTGAATTCCCCGCCATCCCCCACCCAGCCATCATGTTGATC
>NW_014577357.1:169349-178358 GCF_000485595.1 Priapulus caudatus
TATACGTTTTCCGGCCACCGCTCAACGGATCCTCTCCAAACTTGGTACGAATACATTCTACAGATTCATCGACCACGTTGCATGGGCCTATATATTTTTTTTATCAGTATTTCTATTTTTTTTCAATTCACATGCTTCAAAAACATAAAAATAGTGCGAAATTTTTGCATCCAAGCGCGGTGCAACTTCACAACACCAAAACCACTAATGCAATGCTAAAAAAAACAACTGTATAACAAAGGCGGCGTCCATCTAATCTAACCAGAAAATGTCATACATTGTTTTTACATTGTTTCTTGCGTTGCTTTAAAAATTTGTTATAACAAAGTGCCCTGCTAAGGCCACCAAAGCATTATAATATTATGATATTAAGCCACTCGACAAGATACCGCCGCCAAGAAAGCGCCCGGCTGTCAAGGAAAACTCCTGATGTTCGCAGTTTTCTGTGTTATGTGTGGTGTGCAGTGTGGTCGTCGTGTTGCGTTGTGCGTGTTGCGTTGTGCGTGTGCGTGTGCGCGGGCGGTGTGTGTGCGGATGTGCGTGTGCGTGCGCTGTAGTGTAGTGTGTGTGTGTGTGTGTCTGGCGTGACGTGTATACGAGCGTGTGTGTGTTTATGCGCGCGCGCGCGTGCGTTATGGTGTTTGTGTATGTGTATGTGTGTGTGTGTGTGTGTGTGTGTGTGTGTGTGTGTGTTGTGTGTGTTGTGTTATGCGCCGCGCGCGCGCAGGTCGCTGTGTGTGTGTGTGTGCTGTGGTGCGCGCGTGTTGTTGTGTGTGTGTTTCACCGTCAAAACACTTCTCAGTTCACGGGCCAGTTCTACGTTTCACTGCTAGGCGCGTGGGAAGCCCTTGCCCAGCTAAATATTTTTAGCTGTATACGCCAATGCACAAACTAAACGTTCCATCATGAACAATGTGTGTTACACTAAGAAGTTCTACCACCTAACGGGCATGGACTAGTATATATATCAATCAAGAGCTAATAAGGGCGGGAAAATGGGAAGTCGGGGACACGAGAGCAGAGAAGGGCGGCGGAAGAGGGAAGTCGTCACGAAAAGCGGAGGAAGTGAACGAGAAGAGGCGGAGGGGAACAGTCGACCAGGAGGAAGCTAAAGAGTCGGGACACAGGAGAGAAGGAGAACGGAAGCGGAGAAGGGCGGCGGAAAGGGACAGCGGGAGAGAGACGAGAGAGAGAGATGAGAGAGAGAGACAGATGAGAGAGAGAGAGAGAGAGAGAGAGAAGGGAGGGAAGTGGGACGCAGGACACGGAGAGAGAGAGAGGAGGGGAAGGGCGACACGGAGAGAGGGGAGCGAGGAGACACGGAAAGAGAAGGGAAAGGAAGGGGAAGTGGACGACGCCGAGAGAGAGAGAGAAGCGAGAGGGAGAAGCAGGAACGAGAGGGAAAGAGAAGGGGGAGGCGGGACACGAGGATAGAGAGAAGCTTGGTCGCTGAGCTATACAGGATGAGATGTCCGCGATCGGCGGAATTCCGCCGATTTGACAGCCCGTGTGAATCATGGCAAATCCGTGGGAAAAAATGAAAAAGAAAAAGGGGAAAAATATCATTAATAATCATAATATTTTTTCTTGGGTGGTGATGGACTATTTCTGTTTTTAAATGGCTATTCCAATCAATCCAATATAATATCATTAATATGTATTTTGACTTCAGCACAACCAATTCTGCACCGTTGTATGTTAATTTGTTAAACTGCTTAGACAAGGTAAACAATTAGTTTCTGCCTGTGAACTTTTAACATGGTATGAGTAACATTATTTAAATATCGCATGACAATTTTATATTTTTATATATCAGGCTGAAAGAAATGTTTATACTTGTTTTCTACCAGTTTTAATGTATATTGTTAGCCATTATGTACAGTTGCTAGATTAAGCAACAAAAGGTCATGGGAAGGCCTCAAATACCTTGTTAAAATAAATATTACTATTACAAGTATCGCTTTTGCAAATACCCTAAAATTGAGCTAGAATGTATCTTCCACAGTGGCTAAAGATGCCGTTACAGGTCCATTTTTCTCAAATAAAATTCATGGAGGGGATTCTACGCCGCCTCGCTACTTCGTCCTTTGGTTATCTTTTTCCCCTCTTGCTTGGTCTCATTCCATGGTATTACGCCTATTACATGACAGCAGCAGCTACTTTCCAGGAACAGCTGTGGGTACGTACGTATGTATGATATATTTAGTATATAGCGATATATAAGTATAGTACAAGAGCCCTAATAATTATTATGGTATTATTAGCTCTTGATATAATATATATTGTACATAATTATATACACATATATTTACATATATTTATATATTTTTCTAAAGAAACTCCAACGCAGAGAGCGAACGAGCCCGAGAGAGAGAGAGAGAGAGAGAGCGTGCGAGAGAGAAAGAAACAGAGAGAGGGGGGAGGGTGGCCTCGATGTGATCATGCCATCGAGGTCTATATAGTTGATACAACCTAGCTGCTGGTCTTCAGTATATATATTATATATATATATTATTAATATAGTATTATATCAAGGAGTAATAATAGCAAGGAGCGTATAAAGAAGCCTTCTTAATACGCTCTTGATAATAGAGATATTATATGTAGGCCCTACTCTTGATATATATAACCCACATAGCTGCCAGCGGAAGGTCACGCTTTACCCCCCCCCAACCACTTCGTGGACGCTTGTATGGCGTTCCTATTTCTGATGTGCTGTATTTCCTCCGCATTCCTGTCTGCCACGGCGAAGAGATATAGCCTGGGAAGGAGATACCGGCTGCGTTCCCGGCAAGACCCCGGGATCGGACCCGCTCTAAGCCGTACTTGCTCGGGTGTGGCATTTCTCTCTGTGTGTATACGTAATATACAACGGTATGATATATATACGCATATCTTCAGCTGTTGGTCATAACTATGTCTCGTCTGACTATATAGCTGTCACTATCAGCGCCCCCAATACGTTCCTCGGGAAACACTTTCCCGGGCGTAGAATGACGGTCACGTGATGTGGCTGACTGTGTGAGGATTAGTGTTAGGGTCAGGGTTAGGCGTTAGGGTTTAGGCGTTAGGTTAGATTAAGTGGTTAGGGTTAGGATTTAGGGAAATAAGGCCATTTGTCTTAGCATCGGAAGTAAAGTATGTACTGCGCGGAATCTTCTTGTGGAAGATTTGCGCTTTTGAAGGCTCTAGTATGATCTACGCCACCCGACGCCTCTTGTCCTCTAAAGCCCGGGGAAAGTGACACCACGTTTGCTCGCTTCATGGCGATGGCGAGGCACGAGCGTGTGCTAGCTCGCGTGTGTGTTCGTCTGTGTGAATCTCTCTTTTTCTCTCTCTCTCTCTCACTCTCACCCCCCCCCCCGTCTCTCTCACACACACACACACTACCACACACACACACACACACACACACACACACACACACACTACTACACACACACACACACTACTACACACACACACACACACACACACACACACACACACACACACACACACACACACACACACGAACGCACGCACGCACGCACGCACGTGCGCACCGAGGACGCAGCAGCAGCGCATGCAAGTAACGACGGCGGTACGCAAGTAAAGGCACCGCACGTCACGTGATCGCTCGTTCGCGCCACGTAAAAAAACCTCGCAGCTTCCAGCTTCCAGCCGCAGGCGACATGCGGATGTATCCGCCGCCAAACTGCAGACGCGATCTCCGCAGTTCGATGCGCAGCCGATGACAGAGGCTGTCTACTTGGCGGTGGTGATTAGAGCAGCCGGCGGCAGCGGGTCCGGGTCGTCTGCCGTAAACATGCGCGCGCAGACAGACACGCTCAACTACCGTCAGGCTTCTCCTTTATTCTCTACCTTTTCCCGCTTATCCTCTCTGCTCTGCCACCTTCCTTCACCACTTTACTCAACTTTTTAGCGTTCTCTTCTTTCCCTTCTGCGTCTTCAGTTTATTCTTCCCCTTTCGCGTACCCTTTGCTTTCTCAACCACCGCAATTTACCGAATTTTCTTCTATATCTCATCCCTCGTCCTCCTCCATCGCCTGCGCTTCTCTCTCCCCTGTCCCTTCCTCCTTTCACTTTGGGGTAGAAAACCCTACAGCTACCGACGTCTAGTCGATGTGTAAAGCGACCGTAGCGACGAGCGACCGACTCAAACTGTTGGATGAATAACCTGAATTCTCGTAGGCACTTGGAACGTCTCAATAAAAACAATAATGGTAAATAAACACGAAATGTATTTACTACCAAAGTCTTAAAGTTTCTCTACTCTATTTCGCCTATTATTGTCGATAACTTGCTGTAAATGCCGTTCAAATGCTCATCTGCAACACACAAGTACACCGCACGCACGCCCTGTGCACAAACAACAAGAATAAGAGAGAACTTAAGATTAAGACTTTGGTAGTAAATACATTTCGTGTTTATTTACCAATATTTTTTTATTGAGACGTTCCAAGTGCCTGTGGGTAGATTCACTCTACATACTACGGTCTAGCCATTACGATGAATAGCTACTACTATCCGTCCTAGGCTTAGATACAAATATCCGGATATTTTTGGGGATATTTAGACAAATCTGGATATTTAGAAAATTTCTTAATATTTAGAAGATAAAACACAATTTTCTCAAATATTAAGGATTTGTAAGGATGAGTTTGTTCTTTTCTGTTAAGAAAACCCATCCAGCGATAGAAACTGTTTTCAAAATGTTTGGAAAAAAAAATTTCGCACAAAATAAATTAAAAAGTCATTGTTAAAGAGACATTACGTTGAAATAACTGAGATATTTTAAACAAATTTGGGGATATTTAGAAAAAATAATTGAGATATTTAGAGATTTTTTGGAGAATTTCCGGAAAGATATTTAGGCCATTTTTCGAGATATTTGTATCTAAGCCTAATCCGTCCAGAACCTATTAGAGCAGTGGTTCTTAACCGTTTTTTGAGTCATGGACCCCTTTGAGAATCTCGTGAAAGCTACGGACTCCTCCCCTAGAAACAAGGCACATAAGCACACAAACACAAAATTTCGCATGCGCCTGATTCACGGACCTCCTAAAGCCCATCCACGGACCCCAAATAAAAGGGCTAACCCTATCCTGTGTTTAGGTTACATTATAGTATCCTGTAATAGAGTGACAGACTGCTATCGTCTGCTTCCAGTTCAGCTGCCAGTGCTACAATGTCGAGAAGTCTCGATTGTAAATGTAAAATTATTCGAGTAGCCAAAGTTTCGTTTTCGGAGAGCTATAGCCTATAGATCATCTTTGATGTATATCAAGGAATGCGAGAGCATGCCAGCGCGCGAGAACCAGACCAGAAAGCGACTCCTGATGGAACTCAACCTCTGCTACAAACGTTGCCGAGGTTACAAAATTATCTGCTACTATTTCACGTTGACATGTTTCGTCACTATCCCTACATTCCAGACACTAAACCCCGATGCGACATTATTGTCACTAAACCAAACAGTAAAAAATCATTGCCAACAAAATCAAACCAACAGTCTAACGCGTGCCTCGCATGACTCACCATCCAAGCACAACTTGTTTACAACAAATTTTTACAGTTGCGAGTCAGATCTCTCTCTCTCTCTCTCTCTCTCTCTCTCTCTCTCTCTCTCTCTCTCTCTCTGGGAAAAAGATACACAAGACAAGTACGAGGCGGCGTAGAATCCCCCTAGAATTTTTTTGAGAAAAATGGACTCTGTAACGGCATCTTTAGCCATGTGGAAGATACATTCTAGTCAATTTAGGTATTTGCAAAAGCCATACTTGTAATATAATATTATTTTAACAAGGTATTTGAGGCCTTCCCCATGACCTTTTGTTGCTAATCTAGCAACTGTACATAATGGCTAACAATATACATTAAAACTGGTAGAAAACAAGTATAACATTTCTTTCAAGCCTGATAATAAAAATATAAAATTGTCATGCGATATTAAAAATGTACTCAACCATGTTAAAAGTTCACAGGCAGAACACTAATGTTTACTTGTCTAACAGTTTAACAAATTAACATACAACGGGCAGAATTGGTTGTGCTGAAGTCAAATAATATTTAATGATATTATATTGGATTGATTGGAATAGCCATTTAAAACAGAAATAGTCATCACCCCCAAGAAAAAATATTATGATTTATAATATATTTTTCCCCTTTTTTCTTTTTCATTTTTTCCCACCGGATTTGCCATGATTCACACGGCTGTCAAATCGGCGGAATTCCGCCGATCGCGGACATTCTCATCCCTGTAATAGCTAGCGAAAGCTTCTCTCCTTCCGTGTCCCCGCTCCCCCTTCTCTTCCCTCTCGTCCTGCCTTCTCCCTTCCCTTCTCTCTCTCTCTCGCGTGTCCCACTTCCCCCTTCCTTTCCCTTCTCTTTCCCGTGTCTCGCTCCCCCCCTCTCTCGTGTCCGCCCTTTCCCCTCCTCTTCCCTCTCCGTGTCCTGCGTCCCACTTCCCTCCCTTCTTCTCTCTCTCTCTCTCTCATGCTCTCTCTCATCTCCTCTCTTCTCCCGTGTCCCGCTTCCCTTTCCCCGCCCTTCTCTCTCTCGTGTCCCGGACTTCCCCTTCCCCGCTTCTCTCTCTCGTGTCCCGACTTCTCTCTTTCCCCGCCCTTCTCTCTCTCGCTGTCCCTCGACTTCCCGTCCCCGACTTCCCTCCCCGCCTTCTCTCTCTCGTGTCCCGACTTCCCCCTTCCCCGCCCTTTCTCTCTCTCGTGTCCGACTTCCCATTTTCCGCCTTATTAGCCTCTTGATTATATATATACTAGTCCATGCCCGTTAGGTGGTCAGAACTTCTGTGTAGACCACATTGTTCATGATGGAACGTTTAGTTTGTGTCATTGGCGTATACAGCTAAAAATATTTAGCTGGCAGGGCACTTCCCACGCGGCTAGCAGTGACGTAGAACTGGCCGTGACTGAAGAAGTGTTTGACGGTGACACACACACAACACACACGCGCGCACCACACGCACACACACACACACACCGCGCGCGCGCGCATACACACAACACACAACACACACACCACACACACAACACACACACAACACACAACACACACTACACAATACACAACACCATACACGCACGCGCGCGCGCGCCATAAACACACACACGCATACACACGCACGCACAACATACACACACACACATACACTACACGCACGCACCACGCACACGCACAACGCCGCAGCGCACACGCACACGCACACGCACACCACACGCACACGAACCACACGCACACACACATACACCAGAAAACTGCGACATCAGGAGTTTCTTGACAGCGGGCGACTTTCTTGCGGGCGGTATCTTGTCGATGCTTAATATCATAATATTATATGCTTTGGTGGCATTAGCAGGGCACTTGTTATAACAAATTTTTAAGCAACGCAAGAAACAATGTAAAAACAATGTATGACATTTCTCTGGTTAGATTAGATGGAGCGCCTTTGGTTATACATTGTTTTTTTTACATTGCATTGTGTTTTGTGTTGTGAGTTGCACCGCCGCTTGGTGCAAAAATTTCGCACTATTTTTATGTTTTTGAACATGGAATGTGAAAAAAAATAAAAACTGAAAAAAAATATATAGCCCATGCAACGTGTCATGATCTGTAGAATGTTCGTACCAAGTTTGGAGAGGATCCGTTGAGCGGTGCGGAAAACGTATAGCCGGACACAACACACACACAGACACACCACACACACACACACACACACACACACACACACACACACACACACACACAGAAAATCCCCAATTTATAGTAAGATATGTATATATATATATGTATATATATATATATACATATATTATTGCCGTACATCGTCTGCACGTGGATTTCGCCATAACCTTCGCATCTGTATGCGTCATAAACACTCACACACACGACCCGTGGGTGGCCGAGCAGTGCTATTCGTCCTCCTGACTGAAGTGGTTCACTCACTACACGTTCGGAATATAATTAAGCTTTATTCGCCTCGTTATGTATGCGTCTGCTCGCCTCTACCGGTGGCGTTTACGAGGGGCTGGTGTTATATACTCCACACACGCGCTCGTGTACTTTATGGACTTGGCGTCTGGGTGGCTGCATGGTCGGGCGATTGTTGTTGCATTAGCTGTATGCATATATAAGTAACCACGGGCAATTATAGGCTGTTGTAATAATAACATTATAAATGTTAACATAAATTGTGTTCGCTGTCATCGTTTTGATGTTTATGCACTCTCTTCTCGCTCTCGCTCTCTCTCGCTCTCTCTCTCTCATCTCTCTCTCTCTTCTCTCTTTCTCTCTCTGTGTGTGTATGTGTGTGTGTGTGTGTGTGTGTGTGTGTGTGTGTGTGTGTGTGTGTGTGTGTGTGTGTGTGTGTTTGTGCGTGCGTGCGTTGCGTGGTGGCGTGCGTGGTGCGTGCGTGCGTGCGTGCGTGTCTGTGTGATGTCTCATTTTCTCTGCGCTCTCTTCTCTCTCCCACTGGGTCTCGTCTCCCTCTCTCTCTTCGTCTCTCCCCCCTCTCTAGTCATCGCAGTCCCCGCACATATTCCGCAATTCCACTGTACACATACTCACAAAATATCGAAGAACGTATTATATCATCATTTGTGAAGTTATGCACAGGGGGGGCGTGGCATATGTGTGTGAGATTGGCGTGTCTGCAGAGAAGCATTTCAACGGTATTTACGTGGAATCATGAGTGTTATACATAATCTATAGATAATTCACCCATTATGCATCAGCGCGTTCTCCTTCACAGCTACCAGGTCTCCATGCGTCGAGAGAGAGAAGAGAGAAGAGAGAGAGAGAGAGAGAAAGAGAGAGAAAGAGAAGGAGAGAGGAGAGAGAGAAGAGAGAGAGAGAAGAGAGAGAGCGAGAGTGAGAGGAGAGAAGAGAGCAGAAGAGAAGAGAGAGACGAGAGAATGAAAGAAGAGAGAGAGAGAGAGAGAGGAGAGAGAGAGAGAGAGGTCTGAGAGAGAGAGAGAGAAGGAGAGT